>NC_057387.1:30479636-30772530 GCF_019320065.1 Cervus canadensis | reverse complement strand
CCACAAGGGAAGCCTGTTTAAAAAAAAAAAAAAAAAAAAACTCTCCAACAAAAGGAAGATGTTAACTACTTGATGACCATAAGCCTGTAGCCCCAGGCCTCCTGGAGCCTAAGGACTGATGCTGTTAACCTTTGTGACACCACCCTGCTACCTCACCCTCAGCCAATCAGAAAATTGTGTACAAGCTGATCGCATACACTGGGACTCCACCTCCCTCACCTGGCTTTGCCTAAACCCTCAGGGAGCTAGGGACTTTTTGGGGTTTGAGCCACCCTCTTCTTGCATGTTTATTGCATGTCTCCTGCAATAAATGTTTCTCTGCTCCAAACTCTGAAGTTTCAGTTTGTTTGGCCTCACTGTGCATGAGGCACACAAACTTGTATTAACAACAGTTCCTTCTTCCTTGACTATCTGGCATCTTATCCTTAGTAACTACCATGATATTTAGCACATAATATAGACTCAATAAATACTTCTTGAAATAAATAGAAGGTGAAAGAAAGTGTTAGTCACTCAGTTGTGTCTGACTCTTTGCGACCTCATGGACTGTAGCCCACCAGGCTTCTCTGTCCATGAAATTCTCCAGTTAAGAATACTGGAGTGAGTTGCCATTCCCTTCTCCAGAGGATCTTTCTGACCCAGGGATTGAAACCAGGTCTCCTGCATTGCAGGCAGATTTTTTACCATCTGAGCCACCAGGGAAATCAAGGAAATAAACAGAAGCACAACGAATAAACTTTAGCATATACTATATGTAGGTCATATGCTACATATGACCAGAGTGGGTTGCCATTCCCTTCTCCAGGGGATCTTCCTGACCCAGGGATTAAACCTGGGTCTCCTGCATTGGTAGGCAGATTCTTTACCATAACCGGCTATAGCAAAAGCCAAAGAAAAGGAGAGGAACATTATTTTATAGAGTGGGAAGGAGGAAGTTGGGAGGGGTTGTTTTTAAATGAAAGGAGGAAAGCGAGAATTTGGGGTGATGATGGTTTGTCATAGGCCTAGTAGCTGAGGGAGTTGGTTTCCTGTAGGAGATGCAAGTATATCTTTCATGTTGAACCCTGTATTTCCTGACGATGATCCTTCCTGTTGGGGTCTGTAATGGACTGTCCCTCCTGTTACTGACCTTGATGATGCTAAATGAGACCTTCCCCTTCTAGCATCTCAATTCCATTTTAAATGAGACTTCCCTGTATTAATTTTCACAGAAATAAGGGTAAGGAAAGGGAAAGAAAAGATTAGAGCAGTGAAGATAGTCACTGTGACAAGTAAAATCACTGCTGAGGAAAGGGAAGTCATTTTGATTTGTGTCAGGGTGGCTTTTCACTTTCATTCCTCTCTCTTCCAGAGTCACCCAGTCTATACCATGTACTTTAGCTCTGAGTGGGGAGATGGCTCCCCAAACTAGCTTTGAGCTTCAAGTCCATCCAGAGCACCTGTCCATGACTTCCTCAGATATACCAGGACAACATGCTGACTGCTGCTTGAGGGCCTGAAACCCAGAGTAGATGCTTGTAGGGCATCATCTTGATCTTGACTATTCTTGGTGAGGGGGGATTTTCCCTACTCAGTTCAGTTCAGTTCAGTCACTCAGTCGTGTCTGACTCTTTGCAACCCCATGGACTGCAGCACACCAGGCTTCCCTGTCCATCACTAACTCCTGGAACTTACTCAAACTCATGTCCACTGAGTCAGTGATGTCATCCAACCATCTTATCTTCTGTCGTCCCCTTCTCCCGCCTTCAATCTTTCCCAGCATCAGGGTCTTTTCAAATGAGTCAGTTCTTTGCATCAGGTGGCCAAAGTACTGGAGTTTCAGCTTCAAGAACAGTCCTTCCAATGAATATTCAGACTGATTTCCTTTAGGATGGTCTGGTTGGATCTCCTTGCTGTCCAAGAGACTCTCAAGAGTCTTCTCCAACACCACAGCTCAAAAGCATCAATTCTTCAGTGCTCAGCTTCTTTGTAGTCCAACTCTCACATCTATACATGACTACTGGAAAAACCATAACTTTGACTAGACAGACCTTTATTGGCAAAGTAATGTCTCTACTTTTTAATATGCTGTCTAGGTTGGTCATAACTTTTCTTTCAAGGAGCAAGCATCTTTTAATTTTGGCTGCAGTCACCATCTGCAGTGACTTTGGAGCCCCCCAAAATAAAGTCTGTCACTGTTTCCATTGTTTCCCCAATTATTTGCCATGAGTTAATGGGGTCAGATGTCATGATCTTAGTTTTCTGAATGATGAGCTTTAAGCCAACTTTTTCACTCTCCTCTTTCACTTTCATCAAGAGGCTCTTTAGTTCTTCTCCACTTTCTGCCATAAGTGTGGTGTCATCTGCGTACCTGAGGTTATTGATATTTCTCCCGGAAATCTTGATTCCAGCTTGTGCTTCCTCCAGTCCAGCATTTCTCATGAACTCTTTTGGCTGGCCTAATAATTAAATTGACACAATGCAGATTAACAGAAGGAAAAAAATTAGTTCATAAACATGGAAGTTTCATAAAGATTGGACCTCAGAAGTGAGCATAGCAGAAAATTTATATATCATTTTTAGATAAAGAAACAATTATTTGTGAAGATTTAACAGAACAAAGGGGCTGGCACTTGGGGTAGCAGAGTAATGAAGAGGTAACATGGTTTATTTCTACAAACTTCTTGGCCCTGAGTTCCCTGTCTCTGGGGACAAGGGTGACCTTCTACCTCCAGATACGGGGAGTGGGGCACGCCTTTTACCTGTAAGATTTATTTCCTGCCTCCCGGGAGACAGGAAGGAGAATCCAAGTGTTCTTCTCGCATGAGACATTTCTTAAGTCATTTTACTTAAAAATAGTCCATTATCCCTTGGAGGTATATTTCAGGGTGGCCTGCCCTGGATCCAAACACCATAGTGGTGAAGACATAGATGAGTTGTGTACACTAGGGATGTGAAGAGGGCATCAGAAAGGCTTAGATTGCTCAGGTAAGGCTAAAAACTAAACTCCCCTCTCAGCAATCTCGGAGTGGAGTCAGAGCAGGTACAGGATAAAAGTGGACCATTTCCCACTGAAGATTTCTAATTTCTATGGAGTTAATGACTGATCCTCTCTAAACTAATACATTCAAGTGCTGTCTTCTTTACTCTGATAAGGGTCATCATTATCCTTAGCAAGCTCATTCTCATTTCTACTTCAAAGGAATGTGGATACAGTGGTGCAGGAGGTGAGGTTAAAGAAGCTCTCTTTCACATTTCCTTTCTTCTCTCCTTTCTGCCTTCCTTCCCTCATACCTTTCTTTCTCTCTTTCCCTCTTTTTTGTAACAATTTTAACTGTGCTATAGGAGGTGGAGACTCTGGCTCTCTTAGGTTTTCAAAGGATTCCTCATGATACTTAGCAAGCTGCAACTGCTGTAACACAACCAGACCTGTAACAAGGCAAGAAAACAAACCCATGACTCAGCTCAGGGCTTCCCTGGGAAGCTACAGACCTGTTGCACTGCTGGGTACCTAACAATGAACAGTCAGCTCCTAGTAAGTCCTGCGGTGAGTCCTGCACAGGTCTTCCTCTTCACTGCTGTGCCACAGCCACCCTGGAGAGGAGAGGGGCCTGGAGCTCGGTCCCCACCACCTAGTGAGTGGTGAGTAGAAGGAGCATGGTCTCTGAGCAGACACTGTTGTGCTTGAAGATAGGCTCTTCTCCTCCCAGCTGCAGGATGCTGAATACCTTGTCACATGACTCCTAACCTCAATTTGCTTCCTGACAAGTGGGAAGAGTAAAACCGACTTTAAATTTTTGTTGTAAGGATTAGATGGGATAACTGAAGTGACATTACGTAATATATGTGTGTGCATGCGTGCTCAGTTGCTCAGTTATGTCCAACTCTTTGTGACCCCATGGACAGTAGCCCAACAGACTTCTCTTTCCATGGAATTCTCCAGGGAAGAGTACTGTAGTGGATTCCCATTTCCTTCTCCAGGGAATCTTCCCAACTCAGGGATCAAACATGCATATTTTGCATCTCCACATTGACAGGCAGATTCTTTACCATTGCACCACTTAGGAAACCCCATCTAATTAATGTACAGTCAGAATCAAATAAATGCATGTTAATTAAACCATTGGCCCATCTACCTGTTGCAGTCATCAAGACTCCAATGGACTGGATTCTCACCTTTCAACAATTATCTCAAACCAGGGTTCAGTTTATCCGGTCTTGCCTTAACTTGGTTATATGTTCAGTGAGTGCAACATCTGAACAGCTCTGTATTCTTGCTGAGGCCCAGGATGCCCCAGAGCCTCTTGTATGAACTGCCCCCATGGGTGGTGTTCAGCATCCTCAGGTGCTCATGGACCACAGACTCCCAAGGCTCTTTAGGAGTGGGGTGGTGCCAGGTTTCAGATCTGAGCACTAAGGACAGTGTTAGTTCTTCATTACAAAATGTGGCACTGGGAAAGTTATGAGTGGCAAGAAAGGTAATGGATGAAGGAGTAGAATCATTGTAAAAGTCATTCTATTAAGTGGGATATTGCAGAAAGAGGTAGTGAGATTTGGATTGGAAACTATAGAAGCAGCATTTGGGGTTAGATGAATTCAGAGAATGCCTGACTTGCTAGGACACATTTGCTAAGCCCTTGAAATGCTGAGCTGAGAAGGACCTCATTATCTCCATGACAAGAGAAGAGCTGCACAGGGCATGGCATTGGAATCCAGCTGCAGGGCCTGCATCCAGCTCCACATTTGTCACATTCCCAGGGCCTTGGGCAGCCCACTTAGGCAGGTGTTGTCAGATCTCTCACTTGCTGTGGCCAAGATCAGAGAACTCATTACACATCAAATCTTCTCAAGATAAAAATCCCTTTGCCATGTTTTTGACCATGATAGTGAAAGGGAAGGAGGTCTTGTCAAAATGTTCCACCAGGACTGTGGGGAGTTCTTTTTGTGGTTCCTGTGACTTTGGGATAGTAGAGAGGAGAGTCAGAGTGGAACTAAGAGAGAGCGAAGTGAGTGCTCCCTGTTTCAGGTTGGCTGTAAATTCTAGGTTTGGGGCCCTTCACTTCTGTTTAGGGTTCTCAGTCATGGTCTCTTCTGGCTTGGAAAGTGGCCAGGGTCCTAGCGCAGAAGCTCTACCAGGAATGAAGCATATGTAGCTATCTGGAGCTGTGTCTCCCACAGGAGTAGGAACCCAAGGAACCCCAACTGAGGCTGTGGAGCAGATAGGGCTCTGCCAGCAGGCCTCTCTTCCTAAAACAAAGATCTGATCATGTCTCTCTCTTCCTCTAAACCCACGGTGGTTCCCATTGATTAGATAATAAACTCCAAACTTGATCAAGGCTCATCTGATCCAACCCACCTGGCAGGTTCATTCCCTGCCATCATTTCCAGGTACTGGGTGTTGCAGTCAGTTCAGATTCCTTGCTGGTCTACAATGACACAAACTCTTCTGAGCCTCTGTGCTGTTCTTTGCTTTTTTTTTCCCTGCATGAGGTGCCTTTAACTTTTCCTACCTGATGAATTCCTTCTAACAAATATATTCAAACTATCGGCTAAGGTCCCACATGCCCACTGTCTGCATGAATTCAATTTTAAAAGCACATTATAGCTGCCAATGATAATTAAAGAGGATTCCAATCTTATATGACTTGAAGATCAATAAAAATTAGAATTTGTAAGCATAAGCAACATTTCTCAAAATCTCCATCATACATCCCCCTTCAGAGATGTTGCTCTGCAACATTTTCCCCAACAGATTCCAGATCACTATCTTCTCCTCCACCTTCCACAATTACCACCATTTTCACTTCCACATTCTCTGTCAGCTCTTTCAACTAAATACTTTCCTCTATTTTCCTACCTCTCTACACAAGTTCTCTCTCTCTCCTTTCACTCCTCTAACTCTCTATAGCAGAAAATAAGATAATTGGTCAGGCAAGATCTTATTTAGCATGGTGGAGACAAAGGGGTGCTAGCGAAATATGAAGGAATAGTCACATATTAGTAAATTGAGTCCATGTCCCACCATGATACTCAAGGCAGAACAGATCTTAACCTGTGGAGAAGTTTCTGTTGGGTGTTATTTTCTAGAATCCAGGAGCAAATAGAAATCTCTAGCTCTGGCTTTACCAGTACTATCCTATGTTGTTCCAACAGGTTTGTGCTTGCTGATGAATTTCAGGTGACTCATGATAGCTTGCATTTGGTTGTATCTAGGTATTGAGAGGGAGAAGGCAATGGCACCCCACTTCAATACTCTTACCTGGAAAATCCCATGGATGGAGGAGCCTGGTAGGCTGCAGTCCATGGGGTCACTACGAGTCAGACACAACTGAGCGACTTCACTTTCCCTGTTCACTTTCATGCATTGGAGAAGGAAATGGCAACCCACTCCAGTGTTCTTGCCTGGAGAATCCCAGGGATGGCAGAGCCTGGTGGGCTGCCATCTATGGGGTCGCACAGAGTCAGACACGACTGAAGCGACTTAGCAGCAGCAGTAGCAGCAGCAGGTATTGAGAAATTCCCAGAAATTACATCTCTAACTCAAAATTTTTGTTCTATGTAGTTGAGCCCAGAGGCCAGAGCATGAATAAAGAAGAAACTGAGGCAGGGACAGTGGCTGACAGGCCAGGGGATGAGGATGGAGGTGAACTGGGGCTAACCTGCAACTCCTTTCCCTTTGACACAAAGACTATTTCTTTCATCAGAGAAATGCAACAGAAGAGAAAGAAGGAATGGCTCAAGCGCAGACACACCTCAGTTCAATAAAATCAATGCATTATGTGTTACATGGCCTGGCAGACTCCTCTATCCATAAAACTCTCCAGGCCAGAATACTGGAGCGGGTAGCCTATCCCTTCTCCAGGGGATCTTCCCAACCCAGGAATTGAACCAGGGTCTCCTGTATTGCACGCAGATTCTTTACCAGCTGAGCTACCAGGGAAGCCCCTAGAAAAATACATACCTACATCCACCACCAACAACCTACACACATCTGGATTGATAAGACTTTACATCTTTCTTTCCAGATATGTCCTAATTACATTGGTTGAAGTAGTTTGAGGTCCCAGAGCAATAACAGTTTTTAGTTTCCTGGAGGCAGCATTTCTGCATGAGAAGAACCTGCTCCAGATGATCACTGATAATGAGGTAGTGCAAATTCAGCAAGTGGGCTTACTTCAAACAGAAAAAGTGCCCAAAAAGTAAAATGCCATATCAAGGGAAGTGGCCAAGATGGCAGAGTAGGAAGACACTCAGCTCACCTCATCCTATGGACACACCAAAATTACAATTATTTACAGAGTAACTAATGATGAGAATGACCTGAAAACTAGCTGAAAAAATTACCCACATTTAACAATATAAAGAAGGAATCACAGTAGGTAGGAAGAACAGAGCTGTGGTATAGTCTAGACTCACACACCCAGGTAGGTGACCCACAAACAGGAAGATAATCACAAATGTAGAAATTCTCCCCCAAAAGTGAGGGATTCAAGCTTCACATTGAGCTTCCCAGACTGGGGATCCTGTAACTAGGACAACAAGAATGTCTGACTTTGAAGGTAAGTGGGGCTTGCCTACAGGAGAACAAGAGGGCTGTAGGAAGCAGAGACTCCACTCCTAAAAGACACATGCAAAATCTCACTCACTCTGAGACCCAGTGCAGAGGCAATAATTAGAAGGGATTCCGGTCTGACCCACTTGCTGATCTTGTGGACCTCTTGTAGAGGCAAGAGGGAACTGGGACATTCCCTGTGGAAACAGACATTGGCAATAGCCATCAGGAGAGCTCCTTCCAGCATGAGAACTCTAGTACTGGAAAGTGACACTTTGGAATCCTTACTCAAGTCTACTAGTGTTGGCAGCCTACCTGCCCATCAGCCAGTCAATACCAAACATCAAATCACTATGTTGTGCACCAGGAATTAACAGTGTGTAGGTCCCTTATACTTCAAAAACAAATGAACAGATAAAAAGACTCATGAGGAAAATAGGTCAGATTTATGGTTACCAGAGACAAAGTGTGGAGGGATAGGGGAATTGGATTAAGGTGGTCAGAAGATATACTTTTAATTATAAGATAAGTAAGTACTAGGGATGTAATGTACAACGTGGTAAATATGATTAACACTGCTTTATGTTATATAGTTGTGTTGTGAAGAGTTGTACATGACTGAGCGACTGACAACAACTATATATGAAAGTTGTTAAGGAAATAAATCCTAAGGGTTCTCATCACAAGGAAAAATATTTTTTCTTTTTCTTTTATATCTGTATGAGATGACTGGATGTTCACTAAACTTATTGTGGTAATCATTTCATGATGTATATAAGTCAAATCATTATGAAAGTGTTAGTTGCTAGGTTGTGTCTGCCTCTTTGTGACCCTATGGACTGCAGCTCACCAGACTCCTTCTGTCAATGAAATTCTCCAAGCAAGAATACTGGAGTGGGGTGCTATTCCATTCTCCATGGGATCTTCCTGACCCAGGGATTGATCCTGGGTCTCCTGCATTGTAGGTAGATTCTTTACCATCTGAGCCACCAGGGAAACCCTTAATCTTAGATGATGCTGTATGTCAATTATATCTCAATAAAACTGGAAGAAAATAATAAAAATAAATAAACAACTTAAAAATTTTAAATACAAAAATTAAATTTTTTTTAAAAAATAAAACAAGCAATATGCTTCACTTGACTGAAAATTCCTAGAGGGCCAGAGCCAAGCCTCACCTATATTTACATGCCCCGGTAACTTGCATACAATGAGCTTCATTACATAGCAATATGGTAAATATGTCTGGATCTGATTTTTTTTTCATTTATTTTTATTAGTTGGAGGCTAATTACTTTACAATATTGTAGTGGTTTTTGCCATAGATTGACATGAATCAGCCATGGATTTACATGTGTTCCCCATCCCAATCCCCCCTCCCACCTCCCTCCCCATCCCATCCCTCTGGGTCTTCCCAGTGCACCAGCCCTGAGCACTTGTCTCATGCATCCAACCTGGGCTGGTGATCTGTTTCACACTTGATAGTATACTTGTTTCAATGCTATTCTCTCAGAACATCCCACCCTCGCCTTCTCCCACAGAGTCCAAAAGTCTGTTCTCTGCCTTCTGTGTCTCTTATTCTGTCTTGCATATAGAGTTATAGTTACCATCTTTTAAAATTCCATATATATGCGTTAGTATACTGTATTGGTCTTTATCTTTCTGGCTTACTTCACTCTGTATAATGGGCTCCAGTTTCATCCATCTCATTAGAACTGATTCAAATGAATTCTTTTTAATGGCTGAGTAATATTCCATGGTGTATATGTACCACAGCTTCCTTATCCATTCGTCTGCTGATGGGCATCTAGGTTGCTTCCATGTCCTGGCTATTATAAACAGTGCTGCAATGAACATTGGGGTGCACGTGTCTTTTTCAGATCTGGTTTCCTCGGTGTGTATACCCAGGAGTGGGATTGCTGGGTCATATGGCAGTTCTATTTCCTGTTTTTTAAGCTATCTCCACACTGTTCTCCATAGTGGCTGTACTAGTTTGCATTCCCACCAACAGTGTAAGAGGGTTCCCTTTTCTCCACACCCTCTCCAGCATTTATTGCTTATTGACTTTTGGATAGCAGCCATCCTGACTGGTGTGTAATGGTACCTCATTGTGATTTTGATTTGCATTTCTCTGATAATGAGTGATTTGAGCATTTTTTCATATGTTTGTTAGTCATCTGTATGTCTTCTTTGGAGAAATGTCTGTTTAGTTCTTTGGCCCATTTTTGACTGGGTCATTTATTTTTCTGGAATTGAACTGTGTGAGCTCCTTGTATATTTTGGAGATTAATTCTTTGTCAGTTGTTTCAGTTGCCATTACTTTTTCCCATTCTGAAGGCTGTCTTTTCACCTTGCTTATAGTTTCCTTTGTTTTGCAAAAGCTTTTAAGTTTAATTAGATCCCATTTGTTTATTTTTGCTTTTATTTCCAATATTCTGGGAGGTGGGTCATAGAGGATCCTGCTGTGATTTACGTTGGAGAGTGTTTTGCCTATGTTCTTCTCTAGGAGTTTTTAGTTTCTGTTCTTACATTTAGATCTTTAATCCATTTTGAGTTTATTTTTGTGTATGGTGTTAGAAAGTGTTCTAGTTTCATTCTTTTACAAGTGGTTGACCAGTTTTCCCAGCACCACTTGTTAAAGAGGTTGTCTTTTTTCCATTGTATATCCTTCCCTCCTTTGTCAAAGATAAGGTGTCCATAGGTTCGTGGATTTATCTCTGGGCTTTCTATTCTGTTCCATTGATCTATATTTCTGTCTTTGTGCCAGTACCATACTGTCTTGATGACTGTGGCTTTGTAGTAGGGTGTGAAGTCAGGCAGGTTGATTCCTCCAGTTCCATTCTTCTTCTCAAGATTGCTTTGGCTATTAGAGGTTTTCTGTGTTTCCATACAAATTGTGAAATTATTTGTTCTACTTCTGTGAAAAATACCGTTGGTAGCTTGATAGGGATTGCATTGAATCTATAGATTGCTTTGGGTAGAATAGCCATTTTGACAATATTGATTCTTCCAATCCATGAACACGGTATATTTCTCCATCTATTTGTGTCCTCTTTGATTTCTTTCATTGGTGTTTTATAGTTTTCTATGTATAAGTCTTTCATTTCTTTAGGTAGATATACTCCTAAATATTTTATTCTTTTTGTTGCATTGGTGAATGGTATTGTTTCTTTTATTTATCTTTCTGTTTTCTCATTGTTAGTGTATAAGAATGCAAGGGATTTCTGTGTGTTTATTTTATATCCTGCAACTTTACTATATTCATTGATTAGCTCCAGTAATTTTCTGGTAGAGTCTTTAGGGTTTTCTACGTAGAGGATCATGTGATCTGCAAACAGTGAAAGTTTTACTTCTTTTCCTATCTGGATTCCTTCTATTTCTTTCTCTGCTCTGATTGCTGTGGCCAACACTTCCAAAACTATGTTGAATAGGAGTAGTGAGAGTGGGCACCCTTGTCTTGTTCCTGACTTTAAGGAAAATGCTTTCAACGTTTCACCATTGAGGATAATGTTTGCTGTGGGTTTGTCATATATAGCTTTTATTATGTTGAGGTATGTTCCTTCTATTCCTGCTTTATGGAGGGTTTTTATTTTTATCATAAATGGATATTGAGTGTTGTCAAAGGCTTTCCCTGCATTTATTGAGATAATCATATGGTTTTTATCTTTCAATTTGTTAATGTGGTGTATAACATTGATTGATTTGCAGACATTAAAGAATCCTTGCATTCCTGGGATAAAACCCACTTCGTCATGATGGATGATCTTTTTAATATGTTGTTGGTTTCTGTTTGCTAGAATTTTGTTGAGGATTTTTGCATCTGTGTTCATCAGTGATACTGGCCTGTGGTTTTCTTTTTTTTGTGGCATCTTTGTCTGGTTTTGGTATTAGTGTGATGGTGGCCTCATAGAATGAATTTGGAAGTTTGCTTTCTTCTGGAATTTTCTGGAAGAGTTTGAGTAAGAAAGGTGTTAGCTCTTTCTCTAAATTTTTGGTAGAATTCAGCTGTGAAGCCATCTGGTCCTGGGCTTTTGGTTGCTGGAAGATTTCTGATTACAGTTTCGATTTCCTTGCTTGTGATGGATCTGTTAAGATCTATTTCTTCCTGGTTCAGTTTTGGAAAGTTATACTTTTCTAAGAATTTTTCCATTTCTTCCAAGTTGTCCATTTTACTGTCATAGAGCTGCTGGTAGTAGACTCTTATGATCCTTTGTATTTCAGTGTTGTCTGTTGTGATTTATCCACTTTCATTTCTAATTTTGTTGATTTGGTTCTTCTCCCTTTGTTTCTTGATGAGTCTGGCTAACGGTTTATCAATTTTATTTACCTGTTCAAAAAACCAGCTTTTAGCTTTGTTGATTTTTACTATGGTCTCTTTTGTTTCTTTTGCATTTATTTCTGCCCTAATTTTTAAGATTTCTCTCCTTCTACTAACCCTGGGATTCTTTATTTCTTCCTTCTCTAGTTGCTTTAGGTGTAGACTTAGGCTATTTATTTGACTTTTTTCTTGTTTCTTGAGGTAAGCCTGTATTGCTATGAACTTTCCCCTTAGCACTGCTTTTACAGTGTCCCATAGGTTTGGGGTTGTTGTGTTTTCATTCGCTTCTATGCATATTTTTATTTCTTTTTTTTATTTCTTCTATGATTTGTTGGTTATTCAGAAGCATATTATTTAGCCTCCATATGTTAAAATTTTTCATAGTTTTTTTTTTTTTTTTCCTGTAATTGAGATCTAATCTTACTGCATTGTGGTCAGAAAAGATGCTTGGAATGATTTCAATTTTTTTGAATTTACCAAGGCTAGATTTATTGCCCAGGATGTGATCTATTCTGGAGAAGTTTCTGTGTGCACTTGAGAAAAAGGTGAAATGGATTGTTTTGGAGTGAAATGTCCTATAGACATCAATTAGGTCTAGCTGGACCATTGTGTCATTTAAAGTTTGTGTTTCCTTGTTGATTTTCTGTTTAGTTGATCTATCCGTAGGTGTGAGTGGGGTATTAAAGTCTCCCACTATTATTGTGCTATTGTTAATTTCCCCTTTCATTCTTGTTAGCATTTGCCTTCCATAATGGGGTGCTCCTATTTTGGGTACATATATATTTATAATTGTTATATCTTCTTCTTGGCTTGATCCTTTGATCATTATGTAGTGTCCTTCTTTGTCTCTTTTCACAGCCTTTATTTTAAAGTCTATTTTATTTGATATGAATATTACAACTCTTTTGGTCTCCATTTGCGTGGGATATCTTTTTCCAGCCCTTCACTTTCAGTCTGTATGTGTCCCTTGTTTTGAGGTGGGTCTCTTGTGGACAGCATATATAGGGGTCTTGCTTTCATATCCATTCAGCCAGTCTTGGTGTTTTGGTTGGGGCATTCAACCCATTTACATTTAAGGTAATTGTTGATAAGAATGGTCCCGTTGCCATTTGCTTTGTTGTTTTGGGTTCACATTCATACGCCCTTTCTGTGTTTCCTGTCTAGAGAAGATCCTTTAGCATTTGTTGAAGAGCTGTTTTGGTGGTGCTGAATTCTCTCAGCTTTTACTTGTCTGTAAAGCTTTTGAATTCTCCTTCACATCTAAGTGAGATCCTTGCTGGGTACAGTAATCTGGGTTGTAGGTTATTTTCGTTCATCACTTTAAGTATGTCCTGCCATTCCCTTCTGGCCTGAAGAGTTTCTATTGAAAGGTCAGCTATTATTCTTATGGGAATCCCCTTGTGTGTTATATGTTGTTTCTCCCTTGCTGCTTTTAATATTTGTTCTTTGTGTTTGATCTTTGTTAATTTGATTAATATGTGTCTTGGGGTGTTTTGCCTTGGGTTTATCCTGTTTGGGACTCTCTGGGTTTCTTGGACTTGGGTGGCTATTTCCTTAGCCATTTTAGGGAAGTTTTCAGCTATTATCTCCTCGAGTATTTTCTCATGGCCTTTCTTTTTGTCTTCTTCTTCTGGGACTCCTATGATTCGAATGTTGGGGCGTTTCACGTTGTCTCAGAGGTCCCTGAGGTTGTCTTCATTTCTTTTCATTCTTTTTTCCTCTCTGCTTCATTTATTTCCACCATCTTATCTTCTATCTCACTTATCCTATCTTCTGCCTCCATTATTCTACTGTTGGTTCCCTCCAGAGTGTTTTTGATCTCATTTATTGCATTATTCATTTTTAATTGACTCTTTTTTATTTCTTCTAGTTCCTTATTAAACATTCCTTGCATCTTCTCAATCCTTGTCTCCAGGCTATTTATCTGTAACTCCATTTTGTTTTCAATATTTTGGATCATTTTTATTATCATTATTCTAAATTCTTTTTCAGGTAGACTCCCTATCTCCTCCTCTTTTGTTTGGCTTGGTGGGCATTTTTCATGTTCCTTTACCTGCTGGGTATTTCTCTGCCTTTTCGTCTTACTTAGATTGCTGTGTTTGGGGTGGTCTTTCTGTATTCTGGTAGTCTGTGATTCCTTTTTATTGTGGAGGTTTCTCCCAGTGGGTGTGGTTGGATGATTGTCTTGTCGAGGTTTCCTGATTAGGGAAGCTTGCGTCCATGTTCTGGTGGGTGGAGCTGGATCTCTTCTCTCTGGAGTGCAATAGAGTGTCCAGTAGTGAGTTATGAGATGGGTCTATGGGTTTGGTGTGACTTGGGCAGCCTGTATATTGATGCTCAGGGTTATGTTCCTGCGTTATGTAGTTTTCCCCGTCTACACTCCTCAGGCTCCAGGCTGCTCTGCAGGGAGCGGGCCTTGAGTTGCGTGCACTTCCCAGGCCTAAGTCACTCAAGTTCAAGTTCTCGGGTACTCCACAAAGATGCAGACTCGGTTGGGCCTGCATTTTGTGCCTTCCCCTCAGAGCAGCTCAGGCAGCCAGGAGCTTGACGAGCACACTCTCCCCAGGTGCAGCACGACTTCTCCCCTCCCCAGTCCCAGCCTCAGTTTCCAGGCGCATCTGGTCCAGTGCACCTTGTGTCTCTTCTGGGGAGCTGTCTCTAGCTGTGACCCTCCCGGCGGATGCCAACCATCCAGAATCTCAGGAAGTCTTTGGTTAGAAATGGGAAGCCCGTTTGCAGTTTGGTAGGGGATGCCCTCTCTGGGGCCGAGTTTGCCCCTTTCCCCTCCCCGCTGCCTCCTGCCTCCTGCGGGGGATGGGCTGGTCCGCAGCCGGCTAGCTCTTCTCTGGTATTTGCTCAGTCCTTTGTTCCTAAGTAATGCTGCCCGCTCCTCTCCTCTCCGTTCAGACCCCCCTTGCTGGTGGTGGCTGCGGGCGTCTAGGGTACTTTTCTGCTGGGAGTTACTTTTAGGCATGTAATCTGTGGGTTTTATTTATTTTTCTTCCCAGTTAGGTTGCCCCCAGACCCGCCTGTGAGAGGGTTTCCTGGTGTTTGGAAACTTCCTCTATTAAGACTCCCTTCCCGGGATGGATCTCCATCCCTGACTCTTTTGTCTCTTTTTATCTTTTATATTTTGTCCTACCTCCTTTCGAAGACAATGAGCTGCTTTTCTGGGCATGTGATGTCCTCTGCTAGTGATCAGAAGTTGTTTGTGGAGTTTGTTCAGCATTCAAATGTTCTTTTGATGAATTTGTGGGGGAGAAAGTGGTCTCCCCATCCTATTCCTCCACCACCTTAGCTCCTCCTCTGGATCTGATTTTAACAATAACTACGTAATTGTCATTTGATGCCTCAGTTCTTTCCACTGTAAAATAAGATTGGGGCGTTAAACTCAAACGCTTTCAGGCCCAGGCAGGTAAATTGAATCTGTTAGGCAGCCTGAGAGTACATGTAGGGTATAATGGCAAAAAAGGCAGTGAGTAGTCAGATTCATGAAAACTGTACTGTTCTCCTCAAAAACAAACACACACAACAACTGTTTTCTCATCAGATTTGGCCATCAGAGCACCTGTTTAAAAAGCTCTAGTAGGTTTCTGTTTACTTAAAAATTCTTGAGTCATCAGTTGCTCTGGCTCACTTTCTTTTTTAAGAATGGAGAGAAAATTGTGATGGAGAAAAGAGTGCTAGGAGTGGTGAAAACCTCCAACCAGGGACCCTCATGCAGAAACCACCATCTCCTTGACACCCATGCTATGTTCAGCCAGATACCATGCCTCCTGTTCTCATCCATCAATTAACAGATCCCCCAACAGCTGTTGCTAACTTTCAAACTGGAATCAAATACTAAGTTGTTTATTGCAAGGAACCTCGAAGATGTTTGAAGATTTCTGAGTTTATTAGTTTCATGAAGCTGTGAGTGAAGCTGTTGTGAGCTGAAGAAATCAGGGTTGTTTGAAATGTTGCCCTCACCCCAGAGGCATCAGGGCAACTACAGAGTCCTCAGGGAGAGTGGAAATGGCTGCCTCGCATTTCTCTAGGTGGAGAGGGCAAAGCCCACCTAGTTGTTGGCCGTGTTGAAGACAGTAAAACTCCTTGAGGAAGACATCACCCAGAATCCACAGGGACTTCCTGCTGGAGGAGAACAGTTCCCAGCATGCAGTAGTCATTGTTCTGAAGAAACAGCGGACAGACCATCACCAGTGGCACTGCAGAGGCCTTGCCCCATGGAAATGTCCCCCACCCTATGTCCCATGACACGTGGGGGCCCCTAACTTCTTGTTCACCCTCAGTCCTGCCCCTTGGAAACACCTATAGGTGCCCAGATGCGAGCTGGGACACAGAACAGCCTCTGGGCCCATATGAGCACATATGCAGGGATCCTGGGGCGAATACGTACATTGAAGACATAGGCGGAGGGCAGCAGTGAGAGCTGGGACCTGCCGATGGTGAAGGTGATGGTAGGCAGGCTCTCCACATAGTCGCAGCTTACCACAAACTGAGAGAGAAAAGGCAATGCTGCAGAACGCCTGGGACTGTGGGCCCAGAAAAGGGCCCAAGGCCCTCTTTTCCTGTGGGACTCTCTTCTCCACCATCCAGTAGAGACTGTTGCAGAGACTGGAAGGCCAGGCCTGACTCCCAAGTGCAACACTGACCAACCCTTTGGCTTCTTGATTCCTCCCTTAAACACACCTCAGCCCTTAGATTTTGGGAGTACAGATATGGTCATAAGGAGTTCGGCTTTTCTAGGACCAAATTCTAACCTCAAATCATAGAGAAAAAGCATGGGCACACATTTGTACAAGTATAGTCATACCCTCTCATGTCCACATGTGTATGCATCAGTCCATGTATTCATCTCTCTCTCTCTCTCTCTCTCTCACACACACACACACAGAGATATTTGCATGCAAGGAAAAGCAAACCAGATATGGGTACCAAGGGGAGCAGACATGGGGACAGAAGGCTATTCAGAGTAAAGCCCAAAGGTGCATTCCTAGCGAAGGAAGACAACCAAGTGGAATGGAGAAGTGCACTGTGCCCTGACTCTATTTCATGCAAATGACAGCAGCCAGACTGAGCTGAAATGTGCTCCTAGAACCTACGATGGACAAGCAGCACCTCCTGACAACCACTCAGAGCAACCTCACAGTCTGGATGGAGTTAGTATTACTCCCTCTCCTTTCCCTTCTTTGCTTTGGAGGTTCAAGCTTTGTCTTCACCAGTTCTGTCCTGCCGGGGGTTCGCATCCCCCACGCTTCCTCCTCCCTCTCATGAACTCATGCTGTCGGGCTCCTGTCCTGAGGCCACCTGGATGTGCAGAGAAACCCTTGGCTTCTGGTTTCTCACATCACCATTCTCATTCTCCTGGGCTCCCATTGCCTGCAGGAAGGAGGTCATGAACTGCTGGGGAACAGCCAGCAGGAAAGTCCCGGTATCCACAATGGCCTGGCAGCCTTCAGAACACCAACCAGTGGCCTGGTCATAATGGCAAACCTGACAGAGACGCCAGCACAAAGAAAAAGTCAGGTGCCTCTTCTGCAAACATGATTCTTGTCCTCCTCTTATCACCCACCAGTTCAAGAGCTCTAACACTCTGCATCTTCCAGGAAGCAGGGCCACTCTATGACACATCTGCCCACATGATGCTACTGGGCCTTTGTGATTACTGGAATAATAGCCTCAGTCTTGGACTGGTGACCTCTCCAGTCCTTAGAAAGAAAAACTGTGCATGTCTTCTTTAATCTACTTGTGCCAGGTTTTTCCAGTGTCCCAGCAATTAGGACATACAACCTGTGAAACGAGCACAGGTAAATACTATTGGATTCAAAGAGAGATCACCATAGACTGGGCCTCCAGGAGAGGTTTTTGAGGAGATAGGAATTAATCCAGGCTCTGAAGTTTGCCTAAAGTTCAAATAAGCACAGAGGAGAAGAGGGGTACACCAGGTGATACAAACAAAAGAAGCAAGAAAGTTATGACAAGGTGCAAGGGCTTGATGACATCTATGCTTCAGATCAGGAAGTAGTGGGAAGGCTATATTGATAGGTAAGGCCTAGGTTTTATATGGTCTTTAATACAGGGCCAAGGCATTTTGTCTTTAAACTTGCATACAATGGAAAATACTTGGCAGCTTTAAGTGTAGAAGTAACAGACTCACGATCATGAATTTGGAGATCTGATAAGCTTGCGCTCAAATTTCAAAATTCATGAAATGTGTGACTTTGGATAACTTACTAACCTCTGAGCCTTGATTTCTTTCTATCTATAGAATGCAATATGATGCTGACATCCTTATAGAATTATATATTTTTATATGCAATAGTATAGTGAAATATTTAGCATAATATCTGGAATATGGAAAACACCAGTGACAGCATTCAATTCAGTTCAGTTCAGTCACTCAGTCGTGTCCACCTCTTTGAGACCCCATGGACCACAACATGCCAGGCTTCCCTGTCCATCACCAACTGCCAGAGCTTACTCAAATTCATGTCCATTGAGTCGGTGATGTCATCCAACCATCTCATCCTGTGTCGTCCCCTTCTCTTCCCACCTTCAATCTTTCCCAGCATCAGGGTCTTTTTGAAAGAGTCAGTTATTTGCATCAGGTGGCCAAAGTATTGGAGTTTCAGCTTCAGCATCAGTCCAATGAATATTCAGTACTGATTTCCTTTAGGATGGACTGGTTTGATCTCCTTGCAGTCCAAGAAACTCTCAAGAGTCTTCTCCAACACCATGGTTCAAAACCAGATGGTCAATACCAAAGTCAGATTGATTATATTCTTTGCAGCCAAAGATGGAGAAGCTCTATACAGTCAGCAAAACAAGACTGGGAGCTGACTGTGGCTCAGATCATGAACTCCTGATTACAAAATTCAGAGTTAAATTGAAGAAAGTAGGGAAAACCACTAGACCATTCAGGTATGATCTAAATCAAATCCCTTACGATTATACAGTAGAAGTGACAAACAGATTCAAGGGGTTAGATCTGACAGACAGAGTGCCTGAAGAACTATGGATGGAGGTTCATGACATTGTACAGGAGGCAGCGATCAAGACCATCCCTAAGAAAAAGTGACAGCATTACTCTTGCTCATGATGGAAGTGGGTAGAGATTATGCTGATAGGATAATGAGGTTTTAAGAACAAAGATGTGAATTCAGAGGGCCTAAGAATGACCAACCTGCCGGTGTGGCAAAGTTCAGTGGCCAGTTCTAAAGGTTCAGTCAAGAGCTAGACGCCAGCATCTACTGGGCTCCAGGACCACCTCAGCCTGGAGGTTTGGTGATTAAGAAATCCATGTCATGAGAGGGACGGGCAATACTGTCATGCTGGGAGATTACGGGAATGCCCATGATCCCTAGGAACTGTCCACTTTACGTACTCCTGGATGGCAATCTGCCAGTACAGCTCCCAGGTGACAGGGGTCCTGACAATCTCACCAGAACAGAGCTGAGCATCCACGCCTCCCAGGATAAGCTCTCCACCATACTGATAAGCTGGCTGTCTGGGGAGAAAGGCCAAGTGCATGAGTCCTGCAGCACAGATGGGTTGGGTAGTTCCTCTCTCTCCTCCTCCCTTTCCTCTCTCCCTCAGACACAGAGGAACTGCAGAACAAGGGTGTGCTGGCCTCTCAGCTGCTCCGCACACTCTACCTAGCTCAAGGTACTATAGAGAGGAGAAGTCTCAGAGAAACATCCAAAACGTCAGAGACTTGGAAACACAGACTCCGTCATAAAGGAGAGGACAGGCACCTGAAAATAGACTATAAGAGTATCCCAGAGAGGCCTTCCCTGGACAGGGAGAGGATAAGAAGAAACCCCACTGAGAGTACCTGGGATGGGGCCTGACGAAGACCCCAAGTGTGCCATGATGGGGATGCTCCTATCAGGGTCAATTTGATAACTAGGCCTCCTGTGTGTTTACTACCTGGGCCTGCCAGTCCTCAGAGTAAGCTATTTGGATCAGGTACCCTGAGGACCATGTGTTTAGGAATAAAGGATCAGGGAGTAAAGTTTGCCATGAAGTTTGAGTCCAAATGAAAAGTACTGGATTTCTGATCAAGATTTTTGAGATGGAGTCTTGGCTTCATGCCTACCAGATACTGAACTTGTTTAACATTCACAACATGTTTAAGCCTCCATTTCCTCACTGGCAAAATGAGGCCAATAGGATTTTTCAGATGTCATTTGAAGTTATTGCTACAAGAATATTTTATAAAGCCAGAGGTGTTATTATAGTTATCACTTCACTTCTCTTCTCTTTATAGTAAATGCTCATGGAGCTTGTTCAATCATTCTACAGCTGTGCAAATCCAACACAGCAATCTCTGGATTTACTGAACAAATGTTGAAGGAGCATTGTTCATTTTTAAGAAGAGAGTCATCATATGGCTAGTATGGTCATTATGAAAAATTCTTCCAGTGCATTTAAAATAAAATTCCCCCCAAAATGTAATTACAAATTTTCAGAAATATATGTGGGATTGTATATAGCACATTATACTCATTTTATCAGGAAACTTTTTTTTACCTGGGCTCTGTCTGATGTTGAGTTGTCCAAAGCCCCCACAGAGCCTCATTTGATGGGCCCTTCCCTGGACAAGGATTCTTACCAAGAGGAGTAGAAGCTGAAGAAGGGTTGGGTCAGCTTGTCCTACTACAGCATGTTCTGCATGACTGTTGGGTTGCCCCCCACCGCCAAGCTGGGGTAGGCCATTTCCATAATCCCATCAAAGTTTGAATAGTAGAAAGGGTCGCTGGGCTCATTCTCACTCAGGCCAAACTCATGGTTATAAATGACAATGTTCTGAGCCTGGAGTGAGCAGACAGAGAGCTTCACAATTCAGGTGGGTAAATTCTTTCAGACTTAGGTGCCCGGGGTCTGGGATCTAGAACCCCTCTCAGGAGAGGAAGTTGGCTTTTTTCATGCTGAGCTCAAACATGAGGGCAAGGGTGGAAAGGGAACGGGCAACAGCATCACTCAACCATGTGTATCCCAGAAAAAAATAGGTAGGTATTGGGGAAGCAGAGGCAATCACTTCCTGGAGTTATAGTTTCCACATCCATTTACAGTGAAAGAATAGGTTTTTCTATTCTCCTATTTCTTTTTCTATTTATAAAACTGTTTTTATCCTCAACAATCCATGTGCAAAAACAACAAAGAACTCTGAGAATTAGACATGAGGAAATAAGAGAATAGTGAAAGGACAAGTCATCAAATATCCAAAGTGAAACTGTGTGGAGGAGAGAGGGGATTTATTCTAGGTGGTTCCAGGGGGCAGAGTTAAGACTAGGAAGTAAAGTCGAAAGGCACAGCAACCTTAACATCACATAAAGAGCTTTCGGCAGTCAGGACTGCTGTGGAAGCCTGTCTTGGGAGGAAGATTGAATTACATGGCCTTTGACATCCTTTCCACCTCTTAGCTCCCAGGGAGGTTGTACTAAATTAGTAATTATGGATTTTTCTGGAAGCTTAAGGCTCTAGAAACTAGGGGGGAAACCACAGAGCCTCCACAGCTGTGAGAACATCACTCACAGTCACAGTGTCATATTCCAGGACCATACTCAGGCTTCTGCTCCCACAGGACAGCGTATAGGTTTGTCCATTGACACTGAAGGTGAAGGACTTGCTGGGGTTGAACTCACAGTAGTGTGAGTGGCTATAGGAAGATGAAATATTAGTGTCAGTCATTAATTTCCAAAATACTTGAAGACAACTTACCCTTGATAACCTGGGGTCATCAGACCATGGATGTGATAGGGCCTCAGCCTCAGCAACTTTGTGCGGTAAACACACTATGTTGGCCACAGCTAAGCCTGTCCCCTTGGATAACATACATTGCCAAAATTCTCTCCAACCCACTGTCCCTGAGGGATGGATCTCTTCAAAATGCCAAGAATTCCAGCCCATGGGAGAGAGCTGAGCAAAAGAACAAAGTAGAAAGGAATGGAAGCCTCATTCTGTGTCTGCTGTCTCTCCCCAGAACTGTCAGCACTTCTGAAATGTAGACCAAAGGCAAGACATCCAGATGTTCCCAACTTTAGCAGGAAGAGCTAATGTTTATGCAGCAAGAACTCTGGACTTAGCAGTATAAGCCTGTGCTCAATTTGGATGCTGCCCCTCCCATTCAGGGGTGGTAGTGATGGTGGTGTACTCACAACAGGCCTCAGTCTGGCAGTAGGTGGACAGCACCCACAGGTTGGAGGAGCCCGTGTCAAAGGGGACCAGGAAATTTTGGGGTGGTGTTCCAATGCTGATCTCCCCAAAGTAGAAAGGCTGCAAAGAAAGGTTTGTCACCCTCATTAAGCAGCCAAGCCTTATCCAAAGGATGGGGAAGAAGTTGGCCCACTTGAAGTCACATTTTGCTCAAATGATTTCCTTGGGGAATAAGAGGCTTCTCCCACCAATTCTCCTTTCCACTTGGAGTCAAATGTTCTCAGTATTCCACTTTTTTATCCCTAATTGCAAACCTTTGACCATCTAAGACCTGGTCTGGAAAGACAATATCCTCTTCCAAAAGTGTTCTCTGCTTTGTAATATCAGATTACCCAAAGAAGGAGAAGAATCTCTTCTTTCTCTTTTCCCGGCGTCTATCCACTGTCCAGCTTTCCGGACACATGCCTACATTCACACTTGCACACATACACACTAGTCTCCCCTTCTCTTCTAATATTAGATACTTTCACCACCATTCTCCTCCTTCCTGGTCACATACTTGCAAAGGGAGCTAGAGAGTCTAGAGTGAAAGGTAGCATGGAAAGAAGAGAAGTTTTATTAAGAGATAGTTTTAGTTCTAGGTGAATTGGGGTCAGTTGGGTCATTTGCCTGCCTCTAGTTCCTCTATCTGTAAAATGTGGCATTTGAAATAGGAGATCCATTAAAGTAACTTCCAGCTCTGAGACTCTATGTATGTTAAGGTGCCTATGCAGATATTGTAGCCTCAAGAACATTCAAACAATTGCTCTAGGTTCCTGTGAATCTTTTCAGAAAAGGGAGATTATATACAGTGTGTGGAGCCAGTGTATATTTTGCCTGGTGGACTTGCATATATTTTCCTTCTTTCCCCTGCAGCTCATTGTTAGGATGTTCTTTCAGTCTCTCAATTGACTTGAACATTCCCACTATGAATCACTTTACTACATAGACAAGGCTGTAGAGAGATGAGCCAGTAATAAGAGGAAAGGAGGGAGGAAAGGAGGAAGAAAGAAGAGAGGAAAGAAAGAAAGAAAGGGAGCACTATACTATTAGCAGGTCTGCATGTGAGCTCAGTTGCATCTGACTCTTTGTAACCCCATGGACTATAGCCCATCAGCTCCTCTGTCCATGGGATTTTCCAGGCAAGAATATTGGAGTGGATTATTGCCTTTTCTAAGGGATCTTCCTAACCCAGGGATCAAACCTGTCTCCTGCAGTTCCCACACTGGCAGGCAGATTCTTTACCACTGAGAAGCCCATACTATTAGCACCAACTTGTAACTTTCAGATACTTTCTACAGGAATGTGAAACTTAGGTTCAATAACTAGTACAAAATCAAAGCTAATGAGAGGCACAAATAGGTATTTAACAATGGTTATTGACTGAGGGTCATGAACACCACATCCCACTTCACTTACATCCAGGTAGTTGGTGGAGGGCTCATAAGCAAGAGCATTAATACCAAAATGATACTTGGCAACTGGATCAACATTTGGGTGGTTCTTTAGGAATTTCTCCAGTATATCCTACTCCTCCTTTGCCTCTCAGATAGACTTGCCTTTTCTCAGGATGATTCTGCAGAAGGTAGGGTAAACCAAACGAATGAGCTTCACACATCCCATCACAGCAGTCCCTTCAAGGACCTAACCTAGGACTTCCAAACTTCTTCAGCACTCTACCCAAAAGAGCCTCTTTTAGGAAATGCTCCCAGATTTTAGCAATTTCTGACCACCACAGTCATTCAAGTATTTCCAGCATGGAAATACACTACACCATATATTTGGTTTTATACTTATAAACTGTTTCCAGAGAAGAAATGCCTGTTTCTCCCCAGTCCCTCCTGTAAGCTGAGGCAGGGATCATGCATCCTTTCTTCTTAAGCAACAAAACACCCAACACACAATCTCTCTCTCTCTTTCTCTCTCTCTCTCTCTCTCATACCATTCATTTAAGTCTTGACCCACAGCAGTGGCCCAACACCAGTTCATGATATCAAGGAACAATCTGACTGCCTTTCCAAGAGGCTTGTGGAAGAAGTCCTTTGCTCTTCTCTAGGTTGTCATGCTCATTCACACAAATTCATGATGAAACTAAATCCCAATACACACCTTACCATGCCCTCTGAGAACAAATCAAGACCAAGACCAGGATCTTCATGGTGCTGATTTTCCACTGTCTAACAGCACACAGAACACAGTGGCAGGCCCAAGGGTTGGGACACACAGAAAGAGGTTGGGTCTCTCTCTTATACCCTGATTTACCTTGTACTTTTCATTTCTAGGCACATGGGCTTTCCTATCTTTGTACCAGCTTGTGCCCCTGCACATTCATGGATCCTGTTTGTTTTTCTCTCTGGCAAGTATCAAGGACTTTAATATCCGCTTTGTAGCCAACTTAAAAAGCAATTAGTGGGTTTGCTGAGGGGATCTAAAGATTGGGATGTGATAACTAACATAAAATGCATGGTGAACAAAGGATCCTGGTACTCTTGTCCACTGGGAAATGGCTGCTGGCAACTTCAGTTGGAACAATGGAACAGTTTGCTCTTTGGCTTCAAGTGACGTGCTTTTTTGAGATTTACAGCCTTTACTCTCTACTTATTCTGCTCCTTTTCCTTCCTCTTCCCTTGATCAGTCTCACCTATAGCCTTCCATATAAGATTCTAATAGTCCATGACACAATATGCTCTTTATTTTTTTAGTTCATGAATTTACTGAATGCCTACTCTTGTCACTTCTCACTGAGCTCTGGGAGTACAAAGATAATTAAGAAATGGTCCTTGTATGTAAACATCCACATTCCTGCTGGAATGACTGATACATACTCAAATCATGAGGCTATGTGGCTTGAATGTTATCATTCCAGGCATTCAAATGGATGTTGAATGAATGAGAATGAAAATAACAGTATTCATAAAACAAGCAGAGAGGAAGTGATAGATCCTGGTAGGATTAAAAGGCTTCACAGAAGAGGTAACATTTGAGTAACAATCTTACAGGAAGCTAGATGAAGAAGTAAGGGAAGTGGAAAAGCCATTGGAGGCAGAAGAAAAGCTTGAGCAATAACAAAGAAGGGTGAAATTGTGTGAGGAGTTCAAAGAACATTAGGATGAATGAATGTAGCCAAGAAGGGCAATTCCTAATATGGTTCCTCACCAGCCAAGACACATCTAAAGGAACTGCACTGGATCTGCACAATTCTTATCATGCTAATTGTAGCTCAGAAAATTATTTTCTACTCAAGAAACCATTTTTGAAACGAAAAGGACTATAAAGGTGAAATAGGAAGTCTCTAGTTTATAATTATATTAAAGTAGTACCTTCAGTATTTTAACTATTTTTCTATCAAATTATTTATGATATGCCTCATAACTGATAAAACCACACCAGAGTACCATGAATGGAACTACTAGACTACAGTACTTGGTACCAATATAAGCATGATTGTATGGCATGTTGATGCATATTTATTTAAAGCATTCTGTTATTGCCTCAGCTGTTAATAAATGACTATCTGGAGGACAGCTAAAATACTTATTTTCAGAATTCTAAAGGTATTTTTTTCTACATATTCTACATATTTTTATGTATAATTGGATAGACTATGTTAATTTTCTTTATAGACCAGCATGATTGTATAACCTAAAGCCTTTGTATTTTTATAATTCATATCTTTTTCATATATTAAGTGTAGTTAAAAAGTATTTAATTGATTGCTCTCCATAATTCTTTACTTTTTAAATTTTTAAAACATTTTCAAATTGTTTATACAATTTTTAAAGGTTACTTTCCACTTACAGTTATTGCAAAATACTGGCTGAATTTCCCATGTTATATAAATACATCCTCAAGCCAATAGTTTGTACCTCCACTCTCCCACTCCTAAATTGCCCCTCACCCCCAACTGGTAACCACTGGTTTGTTCTCTAAAACTGTGAGTCTGCTTCTTTTTTGTTATATTATTATTTTATTCTTTTAGATTCCACATATGAGTGATATCTTACTTACCTCCACATCCATCTATATTGCTGTAGATGGCAACATTTTATTCTTTTCATGGCTGAGTGGTATTTCACTGTGTGGGTTTGTCTGTGTTTGTGTGTGCATGTATACATACACATATATAGCACATCTTCTTTATCCATTAATCTATTGATGGGCACTTAGATTGTTTTCATATCTAGGCAATTGTAAATGCTGCTATGAACACTGAGATACATGTTCATAATTCTTTTCAAACTAGTGGGTTTTTTTCCAGATAAATACACAGGAGTAGAACTGATGGGTCATACGGTAGTTCTATTTTAGTTTTTTGAGAAATCTCCATTCTGTTTTCCAGAGTGGCTACACAAAATTACATTCTCCTCAACAGTGTATAAAGGGTCCCTTTTCTCTACATCTTCTTGCCTACATTTGCTATTTGGTTCTTTTTGATGGTAGTCATTCTGAAACATGTGAGGTAATATCTCATTGAGGTCTTGATTTGCATTTCCGTGATGATTAGCAATGTCGAGCATCTTTTCCTGTGCCTGTTGGCTATCTGCATTTACTCTTTGAAAAAATGTCTATTTAGTTTTTCTGTCCATTTTTTAAATCTTTTTTTTTAATGTTGAGTTGTATGAGCTGTTTAAATAGTTTGGATATTAATCTCTTATCTGTCACATCATTTGCAAATATTTTCTCCCATTCAGTAGGTTGTCTTTCCATTTTGTCAATGGTTTACTTTGCTGTGCAAAAGCTTTTAAGTATAACTAGTTCCCACTTGCTTATCTTTGTTTTTTATTTCCTTTATTTAGGAGACAGGTCCAGAAACTATTTCTATGATTTGTGTCAAAGAGTGTTCTATGTTTTCTTCTAGTATTCAGTATAGTATAGTATCCAGTCTTACATTTAGGTCTTCAATCCATTTTTAGGTTATTTTTATATATGGTATTAGAAAAAGTTCTAATTTCATTCTTTTACATGAAGCTATCCAGTTCTCCCCAGCACCACCTATTAAAGAAATTGTCTTCTCTCCACTACATAGTCTTGCCTCCTTTGTCACAGGTTGACTGACCA
This sequence comes from Cervus canadensis, assembly GCF_019320065.1. NCBI lineage: Eukaryota > Metazoa > Chordata > Mammalia > Artiodactyla > Cervidae > Cervus > Cervus canadensis. Next base: position 30,745,426 of record NC_057387.1, on the reverse strand, counting down.
TAGGTGCATGGGTTTATTTCTGGGCTCTTTCCTGTTCCATGGATCCATGTGTCTATTTCTGTGCCAGAACCATCCTGCTTTGATTACTGTTGCTTTGCAGATAGTCTGAAGTCAGGGAGTCTCATTCCTCCAGCTCTGTCCTTTTCTCTCAGGATCGCGTTGGCTATTTGGGGTCTTCTGTGTTTCCATACAAATTTTTAAATTATTTGTTCTAGTTCTGAGAAAAACACCATTGGTATTTTGATGGTGATTGCATTGAATCCTTAGATGGCCTTGGGTGTTATGGTCATTTTAACAATACTGATTCTTCCAAGCCAAGAAAATGGTATATCTTTCCATCTGTGTAATCTTCGATTGCTTCATCAGCATCTTCTATTTTTCAAAGTACATATCCTCAGTCTCCTTAAGTAGATTTATTCCTAGGTGTTTTATTCTTTTTATTGAAATGGTAAATAAGATTTCTTGCTTAATTTTTCTTTCTGATCTTTCATTGCTAATGTATAGAAATGCAACAGATTTCTGTGTATTAATTTTGTATCTGCAACTTTATCAAGTTCATTGATGAGTTCTAGTAGTTTTCTGGTAGCATCTTTAGGATTTTCTATGTGCAGTATCAGGTCATCTGCAGTGACAGTTTTATTTCTGCTTTTCCAATTTGGATTACTTTTCTTTTTCTTCTCTGACTGCTATGCCTAGAAGGCTTCCAAAAATATGTTGAATAAAACTGGCGAGAGTGGGCATTCTTATCTTCTTCCTGATCTTAGAGGAAATGCTTTCAGTTTTCACCATTGAGTATGATATTAGCTATGGGTTTTTCATAGATGGCCTTTATTACATTGAGGTATCATCCCTCTATGCCTACTCTCTGGAAAGTCTTTATCAAAAATGTATGTTGAATTTTTTCAAAAGCTTTTTCTATATCTTTTGAGATGATCATATGGTTTTTTATTCTTCAATTTGTTAATATGATGTGTCACATTGATTGGTTTGCAGATGATGAAAAGTCCTTATATCCCTGGGATAAATCCTTCTTGATCATGGTGTCTGATCCTTTTAAAGTATTACTGGATTTGGTTTGCTAGTACTTTGTTGAGAATTTTTGTGTTTGCGTTCATCACAATTACAGCGATATTGACCTGTAATTTTCTTTTTTTATTGTATCTTGTCTGGCTTTGGTATCAGTGTAACACTAGCCTCATAGAATGAGTTGGGAAGCATTCTTCGCTCTCAATTTTTTGAAATAGTTTGAACAGGATAGGCATTAACTCTTCTCTAAATATTTGGTAGAGTCACCTATGAAGCCAATTGGTCCTGGGCTTTTTTTGCTGGGCGTTTTTTCTTATGGATTCAATTTCATTACCGTTAATTGATCTATCCACAGTTTCTGTTTATTTCTGGTTCAGTCTTGGGAGATTGCACCTTTCTAAAAATTTGTCCCTTTCTTCCAGGTTGTCCATTGTATTGGCATATAATTGTTCATGGTTGTCTTTTATGATCCTTTGTACTTCTGTGGTGTTGGCTGAAACATCTCCTTTTTCATTTCTGATTTTATTGGTTTGGGGCCTCTCCATTCTTTTCTTGATGAGTCAGGCTAAAGGTGTATCCATTTTCCTCATCTTTTCAAAGAATCAGTTTTTAGTTTCATTTATCTTTTCTATTGTTATTTTAAATTGTAGTTGATTTCTAGTCCAAAATTATTTACTTTTTAAAAAGTATGTGAAAATTTAATGAATTGACTCAGTTCAGTTCAGTCTCTCAGTCGCGTCCAACTCGTTGTGACCCCATGGACTGCAGCACATCAGGCTTCCCTGTTCATCACCAACTCCTGGAACTTACTCAAACTCATGTCCATCACGTCAGTGATGCCATCCAACCATCTCATCTTTTGTCGTCCCCTTCTTCTCCCACCTTCAGTCTTTCCCAGCATCAGGGTCTTTTCCAATGAGTTGGTTCTTTGCATCAGGTGGCCAAAGTATTGGAGTTTCAGCTTCAGCATCAGTCCTTCCAATGAATATTCAGGACTGATCTCCTTTAGGATGGACTGGTTGGATCTCCTTGCAGTCCAAGGGACTCTCAAGAGTCTTCTCCAGCATCACAGTTCAAAAGCATCAATTCTTTGGTGCTCAGCTTTCTTTATAGTCCAACTCTCACACCCACACATGACTACTGGAAAAACAATAGCTTTGACTAGATGGACCTTTGTTGGCAAAGTAATGTCTCTGCTTTTTAATATGCTGTCTAGATTGGTCACAGCTTTTCTTCCAAGGAGGAAGCGTCTTTTAATTTCATGGCTGCAATCACCATCTGCAGTGATTTTGGAGCCTCCAAAAATAAAGTCTCTCACTGTTTCCACTGTTTCCCCATCTATTTCCCATGAAGTGATTGGACCAGATGCCATGATCTTAGTTTTCTGAATGCTGAGCTTTAAGGCAACTTTTTCACTCTCCTCTTTCACTTTCATCAAGAGGCTCTTTAGTTCCTCTTCACTTTCTGCCACAAGGGTGGTGTCATCTGCATATCTGAGGTTATTGATATTTCTCCCAGCAATCTTGATTCCAGCTGTGCTTCATCCAGCCTGGCATTTTGCATGATGTACTCTGCATATAAGTTAAATAAGCAGGGTGACAATATACAGCCTTGATGTACTCCTTTTCCTATTTGGAACCAGTCTGTTGTTCCATGTCCAGTTCTAACTGTTGCTTCCTGACCTGCATACAGGTTTCTGAAGAGGCAGGTCAAGTGGTCTGGTATTCCCATCTCTTTCAGAATTTTCCACAGTTTATATTGTGATCCATACAGTCAAAGGCTTTGGCATAGTCAATAAAGAGGACATTAAAGTTTTATTAATCTAGAGTATAATACACATAATACCTTCTATATGTCACTTATGCATAGTTTTTTGTTTTTATTTTTTTAATGTATTTTTATTTATTTTCTTCTTAATTTACGTATTTGGCTGTGTCAGGTCTTAGTTGTAACATGCAGGATTTTTGTTGCGGTGAGCAGGCTTCTCTCTAGCTGTGGCATGCAGGTTCAGTAGTTGTAGCACATGGGTTTAGTTGCTCTGAAGCATGTGAGATCTTAGTTCCCCAAACAAGGATGAAACCCATATCCCCTGCATTACGAGGCAGATTCTTAAACACCAGGCCACCAGGGAAATACCTATAAAGTCCCTATAGATTTTTAGATTGTAGCCTTTTGGAAGCATTTAGTGAAAGAGGCCAGTTAGCAAAATGATTCTCTAGGAAAGTTGCAGTTGGCAGAGGGAAGTTGCTGGAACTTTGTCATGCTTCTACCCTAAAGCTTTTCACACATGCACAAATCCAAAGAAGTTTCCAATTTCACTTGTATGATTTAATATTTCTTTATAGAAATAAATTCTTAAAGGAAAACTCAAGAGCTGCAGAAGCTATGCTTATAGTAATAACTCTCACTGAACATTAACTTTATACCAAGCACTTATTTCCTCTAATCATTGTAACAATTTTATGAGGTTAATTTAGCTTCCCCATGATCACATAGTCAATAAAAGGCAAAGCTAGGATTTCAACCAACAAAGGTCCGTCTAGTCAAAGCTACGGTTTTTCCAGTAGTCATGTATGGATGTGAGAGTTGGACTATAAAGAAAGCTGAGCACCAAAGAATTGATGCTTTTGAATTGTGGGGTTGGAGAACTCTTGAGAGTCCCTTGGACTGCAGGGAGATCCAACCAGTCCGTACTAAAGGAAATCAGTCCTGAATATTCATTGGCAGGACTGATGCTGAAACTGAAACTCCAATACTTTGGCCACCTGATGCAAAGAACCAACTCATTGGAAAAGACCCTGATGCTGGGAAAGATTGAAGGCGAGAGGAGATGGGGACAACAAAGGATGGGATGGTTGGATGGCATCACCGACGTGATGGACATGAGTTTGGGAAGGCTCCAGGAGTTGGTGATGGACAGGGAAGCCTGGCGTGCTGCAGTCCATGGGGTCGCAAAGAGTCAGACACTACTAAGCGGCTGAACTGAACTGAGGATTTCAAGTCTGGTTTGTCTGAACTCAGCTTCTGTCTAACCATGACTTCCTTTCCTAGGGCCTCTGTGTGCAGTCTCTTTGCTTTAATGTGCATGTAAGCATCAACTTGAATGATAATAACAGAGATATTTATATTTGATTTAATTTTTATTGAAAGGTAGTCTAATTCTCTCATACTCTTAATTTTTCTTCCTGCCTCCATTTAAAAAGAAAAAAAAAATGCAATCATGCATGCTGCTGCCACCTAGCGGCAATATTTCTAACTTAGAAAAACAGGTTTTAGAAATCTTGAAAGGAAGATTTTATGTGACTTCAAAATTCAAATTAGAAAGTGAGCAAAGTACATAGCATCCGCAGGTCACTTTCCTAGGAAGACACAACTGGTACCTGCTCCTGTCAGCCCCTGTCATGCCCCTGTCAGCCTGCACCTTGCTGCCTTCCTACCCATGTTAGACAGCCAAACTATCTGCTTGCCAGCAGTTCCTAAGACTTCTCCCAACACCTGTGTCTCTGGCTTCTTGTCAACCCACACACTCCAGGTGCACTCTATTACCGTACTTCAAAAATCTTTGCAGAATGATATTAGCACCTAAGCTGTCTGCTTTCTCACACAAGTAAAACAATGTCTGCAAAGCACAGTGTGATCTCTCAGATGAGTTCTCTCAGATAATCATTTGAATGATTGTCTTGTCTCTCTCACTGATGTTAAAGTCTTGAAGGAACCTGATTCCTGACATACCACCTACTGCCCACAGCACAGTGGCTTCCACTCAAAAAAATCACCCAGAATTTTCCATCAAAGAGGGGAACATTACACAGGCTTCTGTCCCCTGTTAGGCAAAGGTTGCACATCACCTTCTCTCCATGGCATTGGAAGCTTTGGTATATTGCTTATCTAAGTATTTGTTACCACTGAGTCCTTTGGTTATTATATGGTGCCATTTTTGAGGGCTTGAAAACTGAGATGTGTGAGGAAGATGCAAGGGTGAGGCTTTTATTTTGCCAGCAACGAACTGACTGTATGATAGTGAAATCATGGAATTTAGCCCATTCAGAGTGGACATTTCCAAACTGACTCTAGGACTTCACGTACAATGTACTCTTCAGTTGTTAATTCATAATCATGTACAATTACTAGGGTACAATTATAAGTATTTAAGTTAATGAAGTACTTACAAACCACGGATACTGGGCAGGGGGAAGTAAGGTCTGAAAAGGCTATAACTTTAGAACTCACTGTTATTCTGCCCTCTTTTGATGTGTTGTATCATCCTACATGCAGAGATCAATACAATCCCTCTCCAAAGTCACAATCTCCACTCTCCAGAGATTATAGTTTTCTTTCTAAAGACATTAATGAAAAAATTAGGAAGCTATACTGCAGTGAAAAATTAAGGGTGAGCATCAAAGAAAATCAGCAGAAAATAGTCCCTTATTCCCACAAAGGAGGTCCCCAATTGAGGGTAGTTAAGACTAGGGACATGAGTATGTCACCTGCAGACATTTCCAATAAACTCCCAGCTAATTTTTGGAGTAAAATTTTTACAACTTGAAGACCTGCTCTAAATTCAGGAGCCAAACTTACTGAATTTGAATTGCTGCTTGCTGCATCCCAAAGAAAGCTTTTCTCAGGGTCCATGTTGTGCTAGGCACTGAGCCAGATCCAGGGAAGGCATGGGGCAGAACTGTACTCTGGAGGACAGCATGCTCCATCAAGATTCAAGAGACAGGGCTACTTCCCTGGTAGTCCAGTGGCTAAGATTCCCTGCTCCTGATGCAGGGGGCCCAGGTTCAGTCCTTGGTCAGAGAACTGGATCCCACACACCACAACTAAGTTCACATGCCACAACTCAAGATTCCGCCTGCCATAACCGAGACCCGACACAGCCAAATAAATAAATATTTTTTTAAATAAAAGACTTTAGAGATGGGGGTCTAAGTTCAGCTCTAACATTCTAAGTATTCCTTCTCACTGTTAACTTAGCCTCTACCCTCAAGAAATGTCAAAAAATAAATCCATACCTCCAGCTGTTAAGTCAGAGAGGGCAAAATACCAGGTGATTTGCACACTGTAGTTCAACAAGCCTACACAATAATACCAAGAGTTATATTGGATCTTGTCAGCTCCAGCAGCCTTTCTTAGGAATTCATACTTCTTTTACTTCCATTTCCTTCTAGAGAGGCAAACTGTGTGTTCCCTCCCCCACTTCTGGTTTCAGTGTGGTTTCAGGTTTTAGACCCAGTTTTGGAGCCTCATTCCCCTCATCAGAAACAATGTCTGATACCAGGATTAGCCCCTGACCCTCAGGAGGCCACCGGAGTGTTTCTTGAGATTGACGTGAAGCTATCAAGTATTCTTTACACTGGGAAGATATTGTTTTGAGAATTGCATCAGCAATTGATCAGATGAAGAAGACTATTTGCAAAATTAAAGCAAATAAAAGGAAGCAGAGATTGAGTGTTTGTGTGTGTGTGTAAAAGAGAGAGAGAGATCCAACTCTGCTGACCACCCCCAGGCAGGTACACTGGGGTAAAACAGAAAATGAACATTGTTTCCTCAGGCTCTGACTTCTCAGTCTGACAATTATTAGCATCTCACTTTAAATTTTGATTCTTTCATAAATTTCTATCCCTGCTATGCAATTTCCCAAGGACTGTGTACCACCCCAAAACCCTTTGAGGTGGATGTAGTAATGGAAAGGACTTTGGAGACATTTTCCAGGAAGATAATATGTGGTTTCTAAACAAAAAAGAAGGGTTTGCACGGATATGTGAATGGCCAAAAGGGCAAATGTATGGCAAAGACAGCTATTTACCCCCAATATCTGTCCTTACTGCTATATATTTCATAAGTATAAAAATCCTAATAGTTACCTCAGCTAAAACCAATATTACTCAGGTTTCATGTCAGAGTGAGTTCACTTTCAGAATAAATTCACAATAAAACACGTAATGTCAACATTGAAGTCTCCTCTTCCCTTTTACCTGTAACCAGTACAGGTAAACCTTGACTATCCACTCATCTATGTTGTGAAATAGATGATGAAGCTGGAAGTCCCAACCAATTTATAGCTAAAAGATAAGTACCAGGAAGCTTATAAGTTAGAATTCTTTTAAACACATAGATAAGTATAAACTTCCAGGCACATTTTCTTTGAACAAGGCACATGCAGAAAAGGGGACAGAAAAAAATCACGAAGATTCATCAGAAATATTTATTGTCCATATAGGAGCTAGTGGGAAAATCTTCACCTCTCTTTTCTACTCTAAGAATGTCCAATTAAATATACAATGCCTAACCTTTAAGGAGATGAGTGTAGGGTTTATACAACAAGTAGGAGAAATCTGATGATTCAGTGTCCAGAATGGAATGTAACCCATCTCTATTCCATCAGACCTTACTGCAAACATGGAACCCTTTCATCCAACTGCCCTATCAAAGCACATGCATGCATGCGCACACACACATACACACAAACACAAACATCCAATTTTAGACGTTTTAGCTTTTCTTAAACAAAGTAATATGGAATTTGTTATTGCAGCAATATCCTCCAATTTATTTATGCCTCCATGTGTCCACTTGGATAATTCCCTACCATTCTACCTCTGGGCTTGGGCATTTGACTTGCTTTGGCCAATGGAACAATAGTAAATATGCTTCAAGAAGAGAGTTAAAAATTAATTGCCTGTTGGAGCTTTCTCTCTTGCTCTCTAGTAACAATGAGACCACAATCTTATAAACTAGCTGGTTGAAGAATGGGAGGTCTTGTAAAAAGAGACCTCAGTCAGCCCAGCTGAGGCCACGACAAACCAGCCAGCCCACCCCAACCCACTAGCTAACTGTAGATGCCTGAGTCATTCCCACCAGGACCAGCTAAGACCAGTACAGAACATACAAACCACCTAGTTCTTCAATTTTTTAAAAAATGAATTCTTCAAAAAAAACAAAAACACCTAAACACAGTCTAAATTACTAACCTCTAGAATTATGAGCTAAATAAATATAATAGCTGCTTTGTAAGATACTAAGTTTTGCAGTTGGTTTGTTTTGCAGTATAAACGATTTGTGATATATGCTGTGGTGATATGGTCCTAGGGCCATGTGTCCACACATGTGTGGACATATTTTAACGAGACCTTTAAAGTTTAGGAGGTGTACTTCCAAAATAAAAGGTAACACTGGTGGCAGATGTGACACTCACTAGCATCATTGTTTCCCAGAAGGGGAGGGCAGGAAATTGATCCTGTGTCTATACTGACTTAGCAGGGTCAATCATGCCCAGAAAAACACTTCATAGGTGGACAACAGTGTGGAGAACAGGAACTGGGGTTTGTGGAGGAGACCCAGGAGGAGTATGCAGGTAACTTAAAATATATCTGCGTCTTCCCTCCATCTCCTCTTTTCTTTTCTTTCTTAGTTTCCCAACCAGGGATCAAACCCATGTCACCTGCACTGGAAGGCAGATTCTTAACCAGTGGACCACAAGGGAAGTCCCCCCTCCACTACTTCTTGTGGAGAGAATAGGTGAAGGTGTTTTATCAGAGATAACTAAGACTTCCAAAGTAGGGAATATAACTGGAAGAGACCACTCCCTCCTCCTTTTCTCAGCACCCTTCAGCAATAGGGAAAACTTCTCTAGAGGACATTTTGGCTCTGACCATCAGTGAAGTCAGCAGTGTTCACTGCAGAGACAGAAGCACATAATCAACACTGGAAAATATCAGGGTGGGACAGACCCAAATTCCCTCCTTCCAAAAATTACAGGAGCGGAAAATGACCTTGAAAGAAAGAAACTGACAATTCACGACCATGGGTCATTTCAAGAAAAGAACTTCAGAGAACTCAGACAGCTTCTTATGTTTTCAGTTTATTCAAGAGAGAAGAGATTAACTCACTATGACATGGGGCCTGTTTGCCCCAAGCATGATGCATGAATGGCTGGGCATAGGCAGCTTCTGTCAGGGGACCAAGAAGAAAAGATAAGGGCTTCCCCAAGCTTCTGCCAGCAACAGACTTTGGGATCCTTTATTCACACCAGAGTTTCCCAAGTTTCTTTACAGAGAGGATTCATTGGAAGTGTTATCAAGTCATCCAAAGAATGAGTCCATCAGTGGGAACAAAGGGGTTGTCAAAAGCAAGGGGAGTATATCCTGGGGCCAGAGGGCAGCATCCACTTTACAGCTTGTCTGAAGACCAAAGTAACCCACCAGGGAGTCAGGGTCCACCTCAGAGGTCAAAGTGACCTCTCCAGAGTCTCAGCCTGCCCATCTGGGGTGACTGTCATCTTTCCAGAGAGGGTGGTCACCTTCTCAGGGACTCCAGCCTTCCTTCCTGGGGGCGTGACCATCTGTCCAGTCTGACGGTGCATGGGACCCACAGCTATCCCTCCAGGGCTCACCGCCAGATGGCCCACAGTGGTCAGGGGCTTCTCTCCAAGGCTCTCAGTCTTCCCTTCTGGAGCAGCAGTGAGCCTTCCAAAGGACAGAGGGGTCCTTGTAGGGGTCGCAAGCCAACCTCTGGGGGTTATGGTCATAGTTGCAGACTTTCTATGAGTCTCAGTGGCCACAGCCTCTCCTCCCGGGGGCAAAATGCCCAAACCAATGATCAAATCCCTGGTCATAGTTGGCATTTCAGGGCCAATTCTTGAAGAATTCACAGCAGTTGAGAACCAAAATTTTGGTGAAGGAGTTGAGCTGAACTCTAGAAGAAATCAACAGAAAAGGGTGAGACTCCTACATCTTCCTTCCCATCCTGTTACTGGCAGAACTAGAGCTGCTTCAGGGCTGAAGTACCAACTCCCAAACCAGAACCAGAGGATTTCCAAGTGCATCCACTTGTTGACACAGATAAAGTCTCCGCACACAGAAGCCTGGCTCCCCTACTTCAACATATCAACATGATCCCAGGCAGCCATGGACACTCAATGGGGTTTGCCGCATTTCTGGTTGAGGGACCCCAAACAGAAGTCTGCCAGTTCTCTAAGCTTAAGCCTTTGCTTTGATCTTTGCACCTTGAGCAAGACCTTACCCCGAAGCCTATTCCTAATCTGTGGAATCCACAGGAAGAATCCTTTTGTGTCCCCCTTTCGGGAAGCACAAAGTCCAGGCTGAGTGCAAGGAGGTTGCCCTAGAAAGCATGTTGTGAAGAATTAAGTTGGAGTTTCATTTCCACTCCTGTCTAGCTGTTTTATCTTTCTGAGCCCTGGTTTCCTCACAAAATGAGGGTTATAGACCGTCTCCAAGGAGATGGCAGCTCCAAGGCAGCTCTAGCATGCCAGGTTCCATCTCTGAACTGCCAGGGAAGTCTCTACTGTCAAAGAAATATCAAGAAGAAACTTAATTTCTTTTTCTGGTGTTTGTTGCATGAAAGCAAGGAAAAGAAATACAGAGATAAACTGATATGTATTGAGTGTTCACCATGAGCCAGCATGCTTTCATTTCACATCTCATTTAGTTTGTATAATACTGTCATAAGTATAAGGATTATTTCCATTTTGTAGATGGGAAAAAAAAGATCAGAGAGATCAAATGGAGCATGCATCCAAACCAAGATTAGAAAGCAGACTGGCCTGGCCATCAAAGCTTATTCTCTTCCTTCACTGTCATTTTGCCACAACAAAACCTTTAGATCTTACAGAAGGGACCCACCCAGTGGCTGCTTGTGCAATTGCCAACCCCAGCTTCCAAGTCATAGCTACTCACCATCATTCACCAGGAGATTATTCAACGTGTGGACAAGGGGGAAAGGGCCAGTGCCGCAGAAATTGCCCCTGACATCATCCAGGTCCAATGTCCACACCATGGCCCCCCCAAAATGCTCTCTCTTTATGAAAACTGCCTGAAAAAAAAGGAGTGGTCAGTGAACCCGCTGTTCTAACCATCCTCCAGACAGTACAATGGCAAAATCAGATGGACTCTCAGAAGGCAATACAGCAGGATGGTTAGCCACATAGCCTGTCTTTGAATCTAGCTCTATTGTTTATTAGCTATGGCATCTTGAAAAAAAGTTACATAAACTTTATGTGTCTTTGTTGCTTCCTGTGTAAAAAAAAAAAATGGATAATAACGTTTCCAACATTTTTAGGATCCAACGAATTCCTACATGCACATGTTACAACATGGATGGAAGTGAAAGACATCATGCTAAGTGAAATAAGCCAGTTACAAAAGAACAAATACTAAGATTCCACTCATAGAGGCTCTTAGAGTAGTCAAATTCATAAAGATGGAAGGTAGAGTGGTGATTAAGAGGAGGTGTGTGAGGCAAGAATGAGGAGCTATTTAATGTGTGTGGAGTTTCAGTTTGGGAAGACAAGAAAGTTCTGGAGAGGGATAAGTGTGATAGTTACACAACAATGTCAATGTACTTAATGCTATTGAACTGCAACAAAAAATAAGTAAAATGGTGACTTTTATGTTATGTATATTTTGCCACAACTTGAAAAAGAATTTTTTTAATCCCACATGTAAAATATTTGGAGCAATACTTTGCACATAGTAAATGTTCATAAATGTTAAGTACTGTCTGACTTCCCAAACTGCTAATTACCATTATCATCATACTAAACAGTAGACATTGCTTTATATTTTTTTAAAATCACCTCAGCATACCTCATGCCAAAATGATGCTATAAAGGAGGAATGGAACAGATAATATCATATCCTTTTCACAGATAAATAACATAGTCTTTTGTCCATGATTTTTTAAATCACAGATATAAGTAAAAGGCAGAGTTTAGACCCCAAACCAGGTTTTATCATTACTTTGCCAGCACTCTCTGTGCTGGAGGAAAAGGCAGACTCATATGCAAACAGCTGCACGACTTGGTAATGACTTGGTCAAATCAGTTGGCTTCTTTCTGAGATTTAATTTCCCCAAATGTAAAATAAGACAGCAAAGCCTAATTAATAAGTTTGAAACTGTGAAGATTCTGAGATTTTGTCCTACTTCTAAGCTAAACTGGGCTTCTCACATGCCACTAGTGGTAAAGAACCTGCCTGCCAATGCAGGAGACGTAAGAGACTTGGGTTTGATCCCTGGGTCAGGAAGATCCCCCTGGAGGAAGAAATGGCAACCCACTCCAGTATTCTTGCCTGGAGAATCCCATGGATAGAGGAGCCTGGCGGGCTACAGTTCATAAGGCCACAAAGAATCGGACATGACTGAAGCAACTTAGCATGCACGCATAGGCTAAATTAACCTGTTTGTTTTATATGTACATACACGCACACAGCAGATCTCCAGATCAAAAAAGTGACCATTTCTACTCATGGTAAAAAGTCAGATTAGCACCTGGAGTTTGCTCTCCACTCTCCAATTATCCACTGGTTGTGAAGGCAACCAGATATTCACCTGCATGTGCAGCAGAGTCTGCACCACAGGAGAAGAACCCCACAGTTACGAGTCTCAAGCTGACATAGGAAGCAGGCACATCTTGCCCTCCTCCCCTCTAGAGAGACCAAGAGTTTGGCTCTGGAAAGTAAACAAGGCCTCTCGGGGAAGGAGATTTTACAATCCACGCAGGTAAGGAGATGACTCTGGGGGAGAGGGGAGAGGAAACTTTCTGTTTAATTATAGCTGGTCTGTTTGCTTTACTTGGAATGCCTGGACAGTGCTGGAACGCTGAGAGATCCAGGGATTACTGCTTCCCAGTGATTACCTGCAAGGTTTCTTTCAGCTCTGAGATTCTGTGATGAGAGCTCTTAATTATGCTCACGCTGGGCTCACGTCCACCTCTAGCTTGGTAAGGCTCTATAATTGCCCCTCAAAGCAAGGCCACCCTGCACTGCTGGCTTCTGGCTTTCCCCAGCAGTGGGATCCAACCCCCTCTTCTGTGTCCTATGGATCATATATTTAATTATACCCAACTGGATAATTCCAGGTCACTGACCTTTTTTGTGTCTTCTGTTTCCAAACCACAGAGTAAGATCCTGGAAGCTGAAAGTCATGCTCTCTACCTTTCCTCACAGCGGGTCTCACCCAGGATTAGAGGAAGTCACAGTGACTCTTCATGATAACTGCCATATTACCTCTGCTTTATATCACAAATGTTCCCCAAAGAACAACCAACACTAGTCACTTCTGCATCACTTATGAGAGGAGACACTGTGAAATCCCTCCACTTATAAGCCCCCGACATCCAGGCAGTGACAGGCTTCTGACAACTGCTCATCATCAGTGGCCTCTCCTCCCAAACTTCCTAGTCCAGACCCTTATCATCTCAGATGTGCACACCTGAAGTGCCACACAGATTACAGTAGGATCACAAAGGGATATACTGCAAGCAGTTTCCAGATTCTTTCTAAGACCTGATGAATATTCAGGGTTGGAACTAAGAATTTCTACATCTATTAACTCTACATCTAATCTAGATGACTCCAAGCAGAGGCAGGTTAGGGAAACACTGGAACACGTCTTTTCTGTTTTAATTCACTATATAAAAAAAAAAAAAGAAACTTGCCAGGTTCAACATCATAGACCACTGTTGATATGGGGTGCAGTGGTGGTCACGATTACTAAAGTCTAAAGATTTCAAACTCACAAATCATATACCTGGCTCAGAAACCTTATTTTGCCTGAAAATGCACACAGGATGAAGGCCAAACACCTTCATCAGCATTCAAGTGTCTACATAAATCCTCCTTTTTAAAATAAGGCGATTGGGGTAGGTTTGATTAGGAAGCTCCAGTTAGATCAGGTATGCCTAAAACTTATCTAATATAGTCATTCTCACCTTCATTCTCCATGCAGTACACACACACCTATACACACACACACACTGTACAGACAAGGGCCTCACGGAAGCCAGAGGAAAACTATGCTGGAGCAAGAAAGGACCAAGGTCTTACCTTGTAACTGAAGCTCATGGCATCATCATAGCCAACCCACTCCTTCCCCTTGAAGGCATATGGGACATACTGATCATCAATCCAGCGCTTCTTCGCTCTCCGGACAAAGGAGCAAATCTGCCAGGAAGATCACCAGAGTAGTTCTGTGAAGTGCCATGGAGGGAAGCACCAGCAAGGAAAAAGAACCCAAGAATCCCTCACCAGGGGGTGAGAGGAAGGCGGACCAAAGAGGGGGTGTGGAAGCCACTCACAAAGGACCTCCTCTCTATTCCAAAAAGTCCCTACTACTGTACATTCCTTCCATGACATCTGTGATGGATAAACAAAAAGAACACTAAGCAGTGGGGGATAGCCTTAAGAAAACAAACCAGGGTTTGGTAAAATCAATACCAAACTACTACAGGAACAAACCTGACCTTTGACTAAACCTGTTCCTTTCTCAAAGACTTTTTATGAATAAGTATCTCCTCTGTTCACTGAAACCAACATAAACCACCCCATCTAGGCAGTTATCAAACTAACTTTTGAATCTATAATAACTGTAAAGGCCTGGTAGGCAGGGAGAACTAGGTTATTATAATCAAGAAAGCACTGAGTGTGGATTGGGTACCCAGCCCTGAGCTGGAGACCATGTGCTGCAAAGATGTGGACATATTCAACTTGGGCTGTAGAAGTTAAGGTGTAAAAGCTTTTCCTTTGGGGGTGGGGGTTGTCATTAAAAGTTTATCAAAATCTCTTTCATGTAATGTCCTCCAAGGACACTACCCTCAACTATGTCATCACTCATAACCATGCTTCATTGGATTAGCAGGAAAACATCTTCAGGAGCCAGGACAGAGCAGAGATTGGAGAGACCAGCACCTCCACTACCACCACAGGGAAATATACAGCTCGCCCTCTGGGGTCTGCTGTCCTCTGCCTAGAAGGTCCTTTCCATCCATCAGGATTCTGACTGTGCTTCACAGCTCTGCACAAAATTCACCTAATCTAGATCCTACAGCCAAGCAGTCCATGCCTCTTACTATCTTCTACTGTGTTTCACATTGCCCTGGGGCCATGGCTCTTTCCTCCACTGGAGCAAGCTTTGTTGAGATGGGGATTAGGGGGTGGAATTGAGGTAGAGGAGAAGGAATCTGTCATGGGGGATGTCTTTGAATCGTTTCAGAATAATCTACTAGTGAGAAGGAAGGAGTCAGGGAGAAGAAACAATATTGAGAAAAAACAAGATTGGCCAAGAGTGGTTAATAACTGAAGCTGGGTGAAGGGCATTTGGGAATCAGGAAATGAGAGGGTGTTATATTATTCTCTTACTTTTGAAAAAAAAAAAAAAATATATATATATATATATATATATATATATATATATATATATATATCTTGCAAATATTAATTAGGTTTATTTAGGTCATATAGTAATTCAGGATTGACTTAAATATTATTTTAGAATCTCCTAAGGAGTGAAATATCTGTCCCCCTCCATTCAGACTCCACCCAGTCCCTCACTTCTTACAAAGGACTCAAATAACTTTCCCCAAAGAAATGAGAGTATCCCAGAGAGTGGATGTCCCTTACCGCAGCAAACCATCTCCTTGTCCTATCTCTAGCCCTCAGTCTTGTCTTGGTCCCTTGTCCCTGCTTTGGCCCTGGGCTCAGGTTGGGGAGCCCTAACTCACAGACAGAGGTTTCCCATTCCTGTCACCTCATAATAAGCCAAGAAGCCAGCTTGCTTGGTGTACTTCCCTGGAGATGCTGGTCCCACAGCTTCTGCCCTCAGCTCATTCTGAGAGGCTCTGAGGAGGTGAAAAGTACGTCCATAGGTGGGAAGCCCCATGAGGAGCTTCTCAGGGGGGGCCCCAAGCTGTCGCCAGTAATTCATGGCATATGCCTGCAGGGAGGAAGAACACAACCCCTCCTTGTTACCAAGAGCCACTGGCCTGGCTCAGGGGTGCATGTCTGGGCCGCCTGACAGCTTTCCTTTTCTTACCGAAGATTTGGGGTCTCCAGGCAGAGAGAACAGAGGGCTATTGTGTCCTGTGACCTTTTCCCAGCTTCCATGTAAGTCGTAAGACAAGACGCTGATGAAATCCAAGAGTCTGTAAGGGGCAGGAAGAGGAAGTATGAAGATCATGCTAGCTAAACTTTCACAGCACCAACTAGCTAACTAGCTGAACATCGGCCACCCAACCCCCTGCAGTCTCTACCCATGGGGACTGCCCAAGCTGTGCTCTGCATGTGAGAGGCTGCCCTAGAATACACAGCCAGTGAGGGACAGCGGTGTGCCAGGACCTATGCCCTCCTGAGAGTATCCAAGGGGTCAGACCAGGAAACAAAGTGGATGGGATCAGACCGGGAAACAAAGGCATTCTGGCTGATACAAGTGCAGCAGAGGTCTGCATAAATAACATGTATAATTAGACAGCATAAAAGTGCATCCATCTTTCTACCATTCCAGGAGCCACTGAAACCCACCTCTTCCAAACAGCTTTCCAGATGGTGAAGTGCAATTGAGCCTTATCAGGTCACAGTGTAGAGGTTAACATGGATCATCTAATTTAATTTTAATCTAGCCAATGCCCTAAGTACCACAATTGCCTCTATTTTAAAATGAAGAAATTGAGGAACTTCCCTGGTGGTCAAGTGGTTAAGAATCTGCCTACCAATGCAGGAGACATAGATTCAGTCCCTGGTCTGGGAAGATTCCACGTGCCACAAACCCATGCACCACAACTACTGAAGCCCAAGCACCTGGAGCCCGTGTTTTGCAAAAGAGATACCCACTACAATAAGAAGCCTGTGCGCTGAAACTAAAGTGTAGCCCCAATCACCACAACTAGAGAAAAACCTGTGCACAGCAACAAAGCCCCAGCGCAACCATAAACAAACACGTAAAATAAAGAAGTTAAAAGTCAGACAGTTACCTAATTTGTCTAAGGTGACCCAGCTTGGTGAAGATGAACTCCCTCCATCCTGCCTGGCTCTAAGGCCAACACTAGGCAACTCACTCCACTGGGGTCCACCTTTCCTGCCTAACCACTCTCCATGGAAACCACTCTCCCTAAGGATAATCACACTCAGAAACACCCCCATTCATCTCTTGTGTTCTGCATCTAACTCAGCTTTCACATCTGTAAATACCTGATTCTTGAGCTTTGAGAAAATTAGTATAGAACTGGCATTTCCAGAAAGTTACATGCTTTCTTGGGGCTTCCCAGGTGGCATCAGTGGTAAAGAAACTGCCTGCCAATGCAGGAGACATAAAAGACATGGGTTCGATCCCTGGGTCAGGAAGATCCCCTGGAGGAGGGTATGGCAACTCACTCCAGTATTATTGTCTGGAGAATCCTATGGACAGAGGAGCCTGGCAGGCTTTATAGTCCATAGGGTTGCAAAGAGATGGATATGACTGAAGCAACTTAGCACGCATGAGCTTTCTTTGACTGATTTTGTGACTTTGGCGTGAAGATCTCTGCTCTGAAAACAGGCCCTGACTTGGCATTCCTGTTTTTGTTTCAGAGGCAGTAGTTGGTAATTCACAAATGTCTCTGATACCAGCCCTCTGGCACCCAGTGCACATCCACAGGGGACTCCAGGAAAACAGAGGCCAGGCCCCTGGATTCACTCCTTGAGGCCCAACTATGGGTAATGCAGATCTCTACCCAAGAGGATGCTGTGTGTCGCCTGGTGTTCCACCACTTCCCTCTGATCTCCTCAGGAAAGCCTGGGCTATAAGGAATAATCATCGTTCCCACCTACGCTCCTGCTAGGCCCACTTCCCACAGGTGTTCTCACAGCAGGGCAGGGAGTCAAAGCTCCAGGACAGTGCTGGGCACCTCTGGGTTCTGAGCCCAAGATGCCTTCTTCCCGCCAATGCATCCCCCCCAACACCAAAGGAGCACCCACTCACCTGCCCAGAAGGCGTGCATCATACGCTTTCCGGATGACATGCGGGTCCCCAGAGACGGCAGCAGACAGCAGCAGCCTTGGGCGCATGGTGAGCCGGGCCTCATTCTTGAAGGCCTGCAGGAGCTCCTGGGAAGAGAGAGGCAGATGAGAGAAATGGACAAAGCAGAGTCGAGTCGGGGAAAGCAGGAGTCATCCGGGAAACAATCTTCTGTAATAACAGAGCCCCTGGAGCCAGGAGAGTCAGACACAGGCCCTGCCCACAGGTTCCTGAGAAAGGGAATGTGAACCAGTGTGCTAAGGCATTGAGCAGAGGGCTGGCTGCAGGCCCAGGAGCAGAGTTCAGACAGCCTGCCTGAGAGAGGCCAGGAGATGCATGGAGAAAGTGTCACTCAGGCTGGAGGGCTGGGGCCAGGCCAGTGGTGACAGAGGGAAAGGCCTCCACAGGGCTCCTGCTCAGCAGCCCTCTGTCCACACCACTCTTCTGTCCAACCCTGGTCTTAGACTCCTCCTGTGCCCAGGGCCCAGACATGATCAAAATAGAATTATTTCTGGATTCGGGATCTGCCAAGCCAACCTTACCTCAAGTAAGAAGACAAAGGTCCAGCGGTCACGTGAGGGGCTGCCTCTGAGTCCAGGGTACAAGAAGAAGAGGTCCAGACCATCGAAGCCATGTGTCCTCAGGAGGGCGATCACTGAATTGACAAACCTTTCCCGGTTCGTGAATGTGGACAGCATCGTGGTGAACCTGCAGGAGGGCCAGGGGTGAGGCCAGGAGTGCTTTCTGCATAACTGTGCTCCCCCCAACCACTCTCCTGCAAGGCTCTTTGGTTCATGTGACTGAGGAAAGGAAGGCAGAGCTTTGAAACTCTCAAACCCTCTTAAAGCTCCACCAAGTCCTGGACTTCAGGCTCCAGGGAGGATTTGCAAACCACACCTGCCCCTGCCAGATGGAAACAACACTCAGCCCGGGGTGGAGACAGTGGTTCAGAACAGCCCTGCCTTTGAAAACCTGGTTACTCCTGGCCAAGCACTGACCCTCTGCCTAAACAGATAAGGGGAGGGAAAATAAGCCAAGGGCAAGAAGTTCCAGAAAGATCTCTGAGCTAATGGGCCCATAAGGTGGCAAAGAGGGCCAGGCTCTGACCAGGGGTTCAAGAGTCTCTGCTCTTCTGTTTATTGGCTGTTTGATTGTTTTCTATTTTTTGCAGTATTTTCTCTTCCATAATGAAGACACTATTGGAAAATCTTTAGTATAGTAAAGCAGAACTTGAAGTAATTTGGAGTTAGTCCTGCATGCAGTGATTAACCAGATTCAGACTTAGGCAGGCCTGGTTCCATTACCTGATCATCACCCGAGCTGGTCATCTCACAGGGATACCTGGGTGAAATATGGTAAGTTCCCTAAGCTCTCACTCGTGCTTTTTTGCCTACAAATTTGGAATGCAAACAGCCTCTTCAATCCTTTCCCCTATCAATCATGAGATAATGAGTGTAAAGCTGGCCTGCTCCCCACCGCATCACCATACCCCCACCCCAGAGAGAAGACCTGACGGCAGAGACTCACCTCGAGGTGCCGAAGTTCCACCCCCCAATGGACAGCAGTGTTTTCAGCCCCCTGTTCCTGTGATGAGGGACAGAGTCGGTGAGCTGGGTTCTCATCAGTCATTTGGGGAACAGTGAGAAGTAGTGGGGATGGGAGGAGGGGGAGGGAAAGGGGGCAGCAGGTGGAGTAACCTAAGGGAGAAAGGAGCAGAGCCCAAGACGGGGAAGAAGGAAAAGAGACAACAACCAACCCCCATAAAGGTCATCACACCCAGGACTCCAGGTTGTCCAAGCCCCCCAAACTCCAAAATCTCACGACATTCCCACAAAAAGGAAAAGAAAAAGCAGCCTAAATTTTCTCTTCACTCACTTTCTTGGTCAACAAACGTTTATTGAACAATTAATATGTGCCTCTGACTGCTTTGGACTTCTCTGGTAGCTCAAATGGTAAAGAGTCTGCCTGCAGTGGGGGAGACTCAGTTCGATCCCTGGGTTGGGAAGATCCCCTGATGAAGGAAATGGCAACCCACTCCAGTATTCTTGCTGGGAAAATCCCATGGACAGAGGAACCTGACAGGCCTCAGTCCATGGGGTCACAAAGAGTCAGACACAACTGAGCGGCTTCACTTTCACTTTTCACTTTCTGACTGCTCTAAGGTGCTTGAAACACAGCAGTGAACAGATGGACAAGCTCCCTGCTCTCCTCTCTGGAGGCTGTGCTCTAGTGACATGGATTTTCTTTGCCCTTCTACACCCAAGCGTGCAGCGACAGACTCCCCCGGGGAGGACGTCCCAGGAGGCCTGGGGAGAGAACACTGAACACCAGCTCTCTGCTGGGCACTGACCCAGCCACTGGTGTACAAAGATCATAGACACCAGCCCTTCCCTTGGGGCTCATTTGCAGGTGACAAATGGTAATGAAACACTAGCATTTGTGAAGCTTTTGTGACACGCAGCTCTCTCCGAAGCACTTGAAACTAGAATCCTGAGCACTGGGCTTGAAGGGGGAGTTGGGGGTGCAAGGCAGAGAAGAGAGAGGAGCATGTTCTAGGCAGGAACACAGCAGCCCCAAGGACAGGGAGGCAAGGATGAGCTCAGAGTGTTGATCAACAGGGAGCTCCCAGAGCAGGGACACTACAGAGAGCCCTTGACAGGAGGAGGGACACAAGGATCAGAGGAAAGGTGACGACTAACAGAAGAAAAGGCTTTACTCCTCTTTACCTGTAAAATACAACCCCCAACAGACACAGTGAACACACCTCTCCTTGAGCTTGTTGAACTCTGGGTAGAGGATTTTCTCATCCTGGGGATCCTTAGGAACAATCTGATTGTTGTTCATCGAGGCAAAGGCAAATACCAGGTGGGTGCAGAGAAAGGGGTCCAGATCCCGGGGCAGGATCGAGGCAGGGCCGGGCCGACTGAATGCCCAGTTGGTGAAATAACACACCAGCTTGTGGGCAGCACCTGGCAGGGGACAGCAGGCATTATTGGTAGAAACCAAGTGGAGATGGAGCTCAGCATCCACAGCAGCGTGGACACTTCTCTAGAGGCCAGTCCACTGTAACCCCCACCAAATACATCCCCCCCAAAGCTACACTGAGGGGAGGTCCCCCCCCTCACTGTCAGGGTCCCCCGGGGAAAGAACGCCTCATGAAAGCCTGGTCAGAATGGATCCAAGAGTCTGGATCCCGGCACAGAGAAGACCCAGCAGTGACCGAGAATTTGCTGCTGAGCTGCACTGGGTCAATGATCCCCGACGCAGAGCCAGGGCGGGCACGGGGGACACTGGACTTGGAGCAGTTCTCAGTGGACACTCTCCCCGGCTCTGGAGAGGACCACAGTTTCCTCACCATCGTGGTGTTTCAGCACGAGGAGCAGCCCTGCAGGAGACAAAAGAAGAAACACACGCAGATTCACGGGTACACCCAGAGTGACACACCCCAGCTCACCCTCCAGCTCCCACAAATGCAGACACACACACCCTTCCCTCCTTCCTCTTCTCTACACTGAGCAGGTGAGGCCAGATCTATCTAAGCTTCTTTCCACTCCAATATACTCTACGTGTAGACACACAGGCTTTGCATAGGGACAACCATGGCACTGAAAGTCCCAGCAAGGTTCAGGCCGGTGGTTCTCAACCCTGAAATTGTTAGTCACTCAGTTGTGTCCAAATCTTTGTGACCCCATGGACTGTAGCCCACCAGGCTCCTCTGCCCATGGAATTCTTCAGGTAAGAATACTGGAGTGGGTAGCCATTCCCTTCTCCAGGGGATCTTTCTCATTCAGGGATTGACTCTGAGTCTCCTGCATTACAGGCAGATTTTTCACTGTCTGGGCCATCAGGGAAGTTTCAACCCCGGATGCTAATTTAAAAGTAGTGATATCCTGGTTCCTCCCTCAGAGATTCTGATTAATTGGTGAAAGGCGAGAAAGGTTGAGAATCACTTCTCTGATCACTTCTCCTTTTACTGTGTCCTGTCCCCCTCTACCTAATCCGTGCCCCCAAGTCCCAGGATGCTCCTTGGGTAACAGTGAGACAACAAGCTTATAAAGCCTGGTACCTCTTGAACTAAGAGACATTGAGGGGCTGGGACCCACCACACTCACCAACCCACAGCAGCAGCTTCCCCATCTCTGTGGTCAGACAGCTGCAGGCCTAGGGCTGGAGCTCCTTTATATGAGATTCCCCAGGTACAACTTTGGGACAGCACTGAGACAGCCCCGCCACACACACACAAAACCAGTGATTAATAGGCAGCTGCCCAGAGTCACAGTGACCCCAGCATCTCCTCTTGTCCCGCCCAGCAGAGCCATAGCTTTCAGATCCAACAAAGGAACAACTCCCTCTGACACTGGCATAGACGGGTGTCCACCACCAGCCCTGGTGAGGGCAGGGCAGTGCTCGGCCCCTCTTCCAGTAATTGAGCCCCACATGGACTGAGTACGAGGAAGAAACACTGAAGGGCTGCAGGAATCCTACTGTTATGAGATTAGTGATTTGGAGGGTTGCGTAGTATAATGTTAAAAAGTCTCAGCTATGCACTCTGCCAGGCCAAAGTTTGAATCCCACTGTCAAAAAGCATAAGTTTTAGCATCTGGGGCAATTAGTCAGCTCTTTGAGCTTTAGCTTCCACACTTATAAAATGGAGGTAACACTTGAACTCACCTCCTAGGGTTTTATATGATTTAAAGAGATAAAAACTGTATGAAAAACTGTGAGTCCAGTGCTTTGCATATATGAGGACTCAGTGAATGGTAGCAGTTATTAGAGATGGCATAAGAGTTTGCCCCCAGAGCAGGGTTCTCAAACTCAAATGCTGACAGGCAGGTAATGTAAATCAGTGAAGAGGATACAATAGTTCACTCTCCAGTGGATCTGAAGAAAAATAGTACAAGTCTAGTAATACACTTCGGCTAACACGAAGCCTCTCCATTGGGAGACATCAGAGATTAGCATGAACAGCCACAAACTTTTGCCTTGCAGTGAAACAGAACCAATGTTTTGGAGGATTCTTCAATTTCTCAAGAGAAGACAAAAATCTGAACTCTTCTATGAGTCAACAATGTCTGAGCCAGTATACGAGCCGATAATGACACTGTCATGAGAGGGGTCACGAACCTAAGAAGTAAACTGAATGCAATTCTGGACACCTAAGAGCCAATTTTTTTTAAATATAGCAAAAATATTAAGGATAAATAAAATAGATATATAAGCCAATGATTTCATGATCTACCAGTTTACTTTTCTGCTAAAAAGGTTCTAACCATGAGTAGGTCCCATATTTCAGTGTCTGAACTCAATCACAAGGACCAAAAATTGAATGCTCTCTGTGTATCCACTATGCTTATCCTCCCAGAGACTCAGACTACTGCTCACCTAATCCACATGCCACTGATAGATTAACTAGATGTCAATATAATAAATGACACTGCAAAGTAACACTGGTTAGTGGTTGAATTCACTTCCTTTCCAGTACGAAGACCAGGAAAGTTTAATTTGTATCAGCAGGTTGCTTGGTTGTTGTTCAACTGCCCAGCCATGTCTGACTCTTTGCAATCCCATGGACTGCAGCATGCCAGTCCTCCCTGTCCCTCACCATCTCCTGAAGCTTGCCCAAGTTCATGTTCACATCCAAGGGACTCTCAGGAGTCTTCTCCAGCACCACCGTGCAAAGGCCGCAGTTTTTTGGTGCTCCAGCTCTTCATGGTCCAGCTCTCAAAACGGTACGTGACCACTGGGAAGATCACTGCCTTGACTATATGGACCTTTGTTGGCAGAGTAATGTCTCTGCTTTTCAAAACACTGTCTAGATTTGTCATAGCTTTCCTTTCCTGCCAAGAAGCAAACATCTTCTGATTTCATAGCTGCAGTCACCTTCTGCAGGGATTTTGGAGCCCAAGAAGAAGTAATCTGTCACTCAGGTCACTTTAGTTGCTCAACCATGTCCAACTCCTTGCAACTCAATGGACTGCAGCACACCAGGCTTCCCTGTCCTTCACCAATTCATGGAGCTTGCTCAAACTCATGTCCATCAAGTTGGTGATGCCATCCAACCATCTCAGCCTCTGTCATCCCCTTCTCCTGCCTTCAATCTCCTCCAGCGTCAGGGTCTTTTCTAATGAGTCAGTTCTTCTCATCAGGTGGCCAAAGTATTGAAGCTGAGGCTTCAGCATCAGGCCTTCCAATGAATATTCAGGACTGATTTCCTTTAGGATTGACTGGTTTGATCTGTCACTGCTTCCAGCTCTCCCCCACCCCATTTGCCATGAGGTAATGGGGCGAGAAATACATCTATTTCTGCTTTATTGACTATGGCAAAGCCTTTGACTGTATGGATCACAATAAACTGTGGGAAATTCTGAAAGAGATGGGAATACCAGATCACCTGACCTGCCCCTTCAGAAACCTGTATGCAGGTCAGGAAGCAACAGTTAGATCTGGACATGGAACAACAGACTGGTTCCAAATAGGAAAACGAGTACGTCAAGGCTGTATACTGTCGCCCTGCTTATTTAACTTATATGCAGAGTACATCATGAGAAATGCTGGGCTGGAGGAAGCACAAGCTGGAATCAAGATTGCTGGGAGAAATATCAATAACCTCAGGTATGCAGATGACACCACCCTTATGGCAGAAAGTGAAGAAGAACTAAAGAGCCTCTTGATGAAAGTGAAACAGGAGAGTGAAAAAGTTGGCTTAAAATTCAACATTCAGAAAACTAAGATCATGGCATCCGGTCCCATCACTTCATGGCAAATGGGGAAACAGTGGAAACAGTGTCAGACTTTATTTTTCTGGGCTCCAAAATCACTGCAGATGGTGACTGCAGCCATGAAATTAAAAGACGCTTACTCCTTGGAACAAAAGTTATGACCAACCTAGACAGCATGTTAAAAAGCAGAGACATTACTTTTCTAACAAAGGTCCATCTAGCCAATGCTATGGTTTTTCCAGTAGTCATGTAAGGCTGTGAGAGTTGGATTATAAAGAAAGCTGAGCGCCAAAGAATTGATGCTTTTGAAGTGTGGTGTTGGAGAAGACTCTTGGGAGTTCCTTGGACTGCAAGGAAATCCAACCAGTTCATCCTAAAGGAGATCAGTTCTGGGTGTTCATTGGAAGGACTGATGTTGAATCTGAAACTCCAATATTTTGGCCACCTGATGCGAAGAGCTGACTCATTTGAAAAGACCCTGATGCTGGGAAAGATTGAAGGCAGGAAGAGAAGGGGAAGACAGAGGATGAGATGGTTAGATGGGATCACCGACTCAATGGACATGAGTTTGGGTAAACTCCGGGAGTTGGTGATGGACAGGGAGGCCTGGCATGCTGTGGTCCTTGAGGTCACAAAGAGTCAGACACGACTGAGCAACTGAACTGAACTGAATGGGGCCAGACATTATGATCTTAGTTTTTGTTAATATTTAGTTTTAAGCCGGCTCTTTCACTCTCCTTCTTCACTCTCATCAAGAGGCTCTTTAGTTCCTCTTTGCTTTCTGCCATTAGAGTGGCATTTTCCGCACATGTGAGGTTGTTGATGTTTCTCCCACCTATCTTGATTCCAGCTTGTAACTCATCTAGCTTGGCATTTCTCATGATTTGCTCACTGTATAGATTAAACAAACATGGTGACAGCAGACAGCCCTGTTGTACTCCTTTCTCAATCCTGAACCAATCAGTTTTTCCATACAGGGTTCTGACTGTTGCTTCTTGACCTGCATACAGGTTTCTCAGGAGACAGGTAAGATGGTCTGGTATTCCCATCTCTTTAAGAGTTTTCTGCAGTTTATTATGATCCACACAAAGACTTTGGCTTTGAAACAGAGATAGATGTTTTTCTGGAATTTCCTAGCTTTCTCTGTGATCCAACAGATGCTGGCAATTTGATCTCTGGTTCCTCTTTCCTTTTCTAAACTCAGTTTGGACATCTAGAAGTTCTTGGTTCACATAAAGCTAAAGCCTAGCATGAAGGATTTTAATCATGACCTTATTAGCATGGGAGATGAGTACAACTGTCCGATGGTTAGCACATTCTTTAGTACTACCTTTCCTGGGACCTGGGATGAGGATTGACCTTTTTCAATCCTGTGGCCACAGCTGGGTCTTCCAGATTTGCTGACATATTGAATGCAACACCTTGATGGCACCATCCTTTAGGGTTGTGAATGGTTCTACTGGAACTCCGTCACATCCACTAGCTTTATTAACAGCAGCGCTTCCTAAGGCCCACTTGACTTCGTTCTCCCAAATGTCTGATTCTGGGTGGCTGACCACACCACTGTAGCAATCTGGTTCATTTGGATCTTTTTTGTACAGTTCTTTTCTGTATTTGTCCCATCTCTTCTTGATCTCTTCAGCGACCTAGGTCTCTACTGTTTGTGTCCTTTATTGTGCTCATCTTTGGGCAAACTGTTCCCTGGATATCTCCAATTTTCTTGAAGAGATCGCTAGTCTTTCCCCTTCTGTAGTTTTCTTCTAGTTTTATACACTGTTCACTGAAGAAGGCCTTCTTGTCTCTCTGTGCTGTTCTTTGGAAATTTGTGTTTAGCTGAATATACTTTTCCCTTTCTCCCTCACTTTTTGCTTCTCTTCTTTTTTTAGCTATTTGTAAGGCCTCCTCAGATAACCACTTTTCCTTCTTGCTTTTCTTTTTCTTTGTGATGGTTTTGTTTGCCACCTCCTGTACAATATTATGGACCTCCACCCATAGTTCAGTGACTCTGTCTACCAGATATAATCCACTGAATCTATTTATTACCTCCACTGCATATTAATAGGGGATTTGATTTAAGTTGTACCTGGCTGGCCTAGCGGTTTTCCCTGCTTTCTTTAGTTTAAGCCTGAATATTGCAATGAGAAGCTGATGATCTGAGCTACAGTCAGCTCCAGGTCTTGCTTTTGCTGACTATAAATAGCTTATCCATCTTCGGTTAAAAAAAAATGTAATCAACTTGATTTCGGTATTGATCGTTTGGTGATGTCCATGTGTAAAAGTTGCTTCGTATCATGGAATAAAAACAGTAAGTGGTATAGAATGTTTAGGGTGAGGATATTTCACTGAAACTTGGGAAAGCCCGAGGGAATACTCCACCCAACAGAAGCTGTGTCTCCATTTTTTCATCCCTCTTTGCCTGCCTTTATGTATTCAATCAATATTTGTTGAGAACAGGCCAGGTCCTGATAGACATCCTAGGTACATGCTGATCAAGACACAGTTTCTGATCAAGGAGCTTCCAGTCTAGTGAATACATGGATCACATCTCCCAGAGTGTGTGTCTTCTCTCTTGTATCTCTTGGATAAGTGCAATGGGAGACATAAAAGTTTTGCTTCAAAACAGCCTTGCGATCAGGTTCCTGCTCTGCAGTATTGTTAGGTCCTGCCTGCATGTTCAGTGCTGAACTCCATACCTTGGTCTCATATTAACCTGAATCAGGAGATAATTAAGCCTCCTGAATGCAATCCTGGATCAGGTACAGCAGCCTTCACGATTGGCTGGATTACCCTGATGTAGTTCCTAACTCTAGTGACCAAGCTACTGTTTCCTAATTCCTAGCCCTGTGCCCTAAATCTTGTTTCTAGGTCTCTCCTTGGATTTTTCTTTCTGAATTATAAACTGTAGGCACCACAGTTAGTTTCTAGTGCCTGGGTCCTGACTCACTCTTGCCAGGCTCCTGGGGCCTTACTGCCGGCCTTTTAAGACCTCCCTGATGTGAATGCTTGCCTCTTTCTGCTTCTGAGCCGCCTCTCAACCTATCTCCTGCCACCCAGATTCTACATCACTGAGATTTCCCACGAGGTTTGTGCTCTTACACCCAGACTTCTGGCAGGGGGCTGGCTGTTAATCCTGCCCACCATGGAGCCAAATCTGCCTGCCAGCTGAAGCTCCTTCATCTGTACCTGGGCCGGTATTCTGGGCTCCTGTTCTGCTGTAGTGGGCAAGACTCGATCCCAGACCTACCTGTCCCATATCCTCAAAAGTGACTGATGATGCTGAGAAGAATGGCAAGATATAACAATGGATGCCCAGAAGTGACCTTTTCTTCATTCAGGGGTGACTGTGCCAAAGAGTGGGCAACTAAAGCTCTGTGTGTAGGAGATGATGAACAGTGAAACGCTGGGCTATGCTGAAAACCAGCGTGCCATGTCGCTCCAGTCACTCCCGATCCTCCTCCTTGAGTTCCTGCTGGCAAAATACAACCACTGCTTTGTATCTTTACACACCCACCCAGATACTTGGAAAACACTCCTTCCCAGTGCTTAGCCTGTTCTCATGAAATAAGAAAAGACACTTACAAATGTCTTTTAGTTGACCTGCTAAAGAAATTCCACAGCAAACAATCCTTCCCATATTCTACAGCACTCCACTAAATGAGGGCAAGATCACAGATGGGAAGGGCTTTGGGTTTAACAAAGCGTTTGGCAACATTTTTCATGATTTTCATGTGGAAGAATTAGAGAAATATGACTTAAACAAAAGCAACTGGTTGAATAATATAAGAACACAAAGAGTGTTGACTGCAGGTCAGTGTGAACTTGAAAGAGCTTTACCACATCTCTAAAATGAAGGAGATGAACTAGAGCATTGTTTCCCAATATTTAATATAAAAGATTTCTGGTTCATTAGGATTTTTTAGTTTAATATTTATGTATTTATTTTAGTGTCTACTAGAAAATGTTTACTATCCCAAAGTCCCATGATTTCATAGATATTACTTGAGTGTAAAAATTGAGGAAATTCAAAAAGGAATATTTTAATAAAGTAGTAAAGGTAAAACCTATTCAGTCTCCTTAGAAGTCATTTTGAGAACACTATAATTCTAAACACATCCTATAGCCCAGCAACTTCATTTCTAGAAATTTGCCATATAAATATATCTGTCCCCAAGTAGACAAAGAAAGTATGTTCACTGCAGTTTTATTAATAACAACAAAGAAAAAGCAAAACAAAATGATCATTATTTGGAGCACATCCATGTTACTGCACATCCACGCAATGGCCTCTCTTTGCCTTTTAAGCCAGTGTTCTCAACTGGGCAATAATTTGCCCCCCATAGGACATATGGCATTGTCTGGAGACAAGTTTTGGTTGTCACAGTGGAGGCAGGAGTGCTACTAGGACCAGGTGGGTAAAGCCAGGGATGCAACTAGTCATCCTACAATGCACAAGACAGACCCCCACAGCCAAGAATTATCCAGTATTGATAATTAAAATCCCAAGGATGAAACATCCTGGTTAAATCACAATTGCTTTCATTGTTGCTCCTGTTCTCATTCTTTTAATTCCATCACAAACCAGAGATTAGGTATCTACTCATCCCTTATTACCTTAAATTTAAACAACAGTTTCATCTGTTGCAAAGTGAGCTCTTTTAGTGAGGAGACATGGTCAATTTAACTTTGTAGCCCCAGAACCAACAATGAAGTGGTCTGCCTTCGGAATGAATGGACTAAGAAAAGGCACAGCCAAGGAGCCAAGGAGCACACTCTGGCCTAGAAAGAGGCAGCTGACATTGTTACAGAAGCAGGGCTTATAACAGGTATATTTTACATTACTTGTTTTCATCTCCCCATTTCCCTCCTGCTACTTTATCTGAGGACAGTAATGATGGCTGTTTAGCTTTAAGGTGAAAGTATGGACAAATGAACACTGTTCCATGATGATAAATAGTTGAGGGAACTTTGGGCATCTTTTATGTTGAGGACATGAAATTTTACCTGCATCTCAGACAAGAAAGGACACTAGGGGCAAACAGGGTGGAACATAACAGATATTTCCCAATCATCCCTCTTCCTCCCCATCCTTCTCCACCTTGCTCTCCAACCCTGGAAGTCAGTCTGTTTGGACTATATCCAATTAGCTCAGTAGGCTCTGCTTTACTGAAAGGTAGAGTGAGGAGGAGAGTGAGGTCAGGGTGTTTACTCCCCTGATCTTTCCCAGTGAAGTCACATCAAGGTGATTATATCCCTCCATCGAGAGTCACTGCTCCTCTCAAGGAAGACTGCTCTATCTGACTCTCTCTTCTTCCAGCGTCAGATAACCTCTTCCTGGAACAGCTCCACTGTTCTAGCCCTGGCTTCCTACACTAGCTCTGTGGTTCCCCTATGTGTGTGCGTGCAAGTTCAGTCTCAGTCGTGACCGACTCTTTGCGACCCCATGGACTGTAGCCAGCCAGGCTCCTCTGTCCATGTAATTTCCCAGGCAAAAATATTGGAGTGGGTTGCCACGCCCTGCTCCAGGGGATCTTTTCAACTCAGGGACCAAACCCATGTCTCCTGCGTCTCCTACATTGGCAGGCAGGTTCTTTACCACTGTGCCACTTGGGAAGGCCGTGGCTCCCCTACACCATTCCCAAAACTCTGTAATTAATCCCTTTGTAAATAAACCCTCCTCAAATTACCTTAATTTGAATGTACATCTGTTTTCCTTCAGTTCAGTTCAGTCACTCAGTCGTGTCCGACTCTTTGTGACTCCATGAATCACAGCACACCAGGCCTCCCAGTCCATCACCAACTCCCGGAGTTTACTCAAACTCATATCCATCGAGTTGGTGATGCCATCCAGCCATCTCATCCTCTGTCGTCCCCTTCTCCTCCTGCCCTCAATCCCTCCCAGCATCAGGGTCTTTTCCAATGAGTCAACTCTTCACATCAGGTGGCCAAAGTATTGGAGTTTCCACTTCAGCATCAGTCCTTCCAATGAACACCAAGGACTGATCTCCTTTAGGATGGACTGGTTGGATCTCCTTGCAGTTCAAGGGACTCTCAAGAGTCTTCTCCAACACCACAGTTCAAAAGCATCAATTCTTCAGCACTCAGCTTTCTTCACAGTCCAACTCTCACATCCATACATGACCACTGGAAAAACCATAGCCTTGACCAGGCGGACCTTTGTTGGCAAAGTAATGTCTCTGCTTTTTAATATGCTATCTAGGTTGGTCATAGCTTTCCTTCCAAGGAGTAAGTGTCTTTTAATTTCATGGCTGCAATCACCATCTGCAGTGATTTTGGAGCCCAGAAAAATAAAGTCTGACACTGTTTTCACTGTTTCCCCATCTATTTGCCATGAAGTGATGGGACCAGATGCCATGATCTTAGTTTTCTGAATGTTGAGCTTTAAGCCAACTTTTTCACTCTCCTCTTTCACTTTCATCAAGAGGCTTTTTAGTTCCTCTTTACTTTCTGCCATAAGGGTGGTGTCATCTGCATATCTGAGGTTATTGATATTTCTCCCGGCAATCTTGATTCCAGCTTGTGCTTCTTCCAGCCCAGCATTTCTCATGATGTACTCTGCATATAACTTAAATAAGAAGGGTGACAATAGACAGCCTTGACATACTCCTTTTCCTATTTGGAACCAGTCTGTTGTTCCATGTCCAGTTCTAACTGTTGCTTCCTGACCTGCATATAGGTTTCTCAAGAGGCAGGTCAGGTGGTCTGGTATTCCCATCTCTTTCAGAATTTTCCACAGTTTATATTGTGATCCACACAGTCAAAGGCTTTGGCATAGTCAATAAAGCAGAAATAGACGTTTTTCTGGTACTCTCTTGCTTTTTCGATGATCCAGTGCATGTTTGCAATTTGATCCCTGGTTCCTCTGCCTTTTCTAAAACCAGCTTGAACATCTGGAAGTTCTCGGTTCACGTATTGCTGAAGCCTGGCTTGGAGAATTTTGAGCATTACTTTACTAGCGTGTGAGATGAGTGCAACTGTGTGGTAGTTTGAGCATTCTTTGGCATTGCCTTTCTTAGGGATTAGAATGAAAACTGACCTTTTCCAGTCCTGTGGCCACTGGTGAGTTTTCCAAATTTGCTGGCATATTGAATGTAGCACTTTCACAGCATCATCTTTCAGGATAGGACACCACCTGATATACCATATAAACTTTGATCATGTTGCTTATTATTTATGAACCTGTTTTTTCTATAATGTTAAAATAATAACTATCTTTCAGAGTATTCAGATTATTAAAAGTCTTACTTTAAATAGAGTGTTTAAAGGACACATACACCAAAATATGGAGCTTCCCCAGAGCTCAGTAGGAAAGAGTTTGCCGCAATGCAAGAGACACAGGAGACATGGGTTCAATCCTTAGGTCAGGAAGTCCCCTCAAGAAGGAAATGGCAACCCACTCCCATATTCTTGCCTGGAAAATCCCATGGACAGAGAGGCCTGGTGGGCTACAGTCCACAGGGTCATAAAGAGTCAGACACAAGTGAAGTGACTGAGCATGCACACACACACTCAAAAAGATAATGCATCATTAACTATTTGCATTTGTTAGGTGCAAAAAAAACTTTACTAGATACATTCAAACAAAATGAAAACTTATTAACTCACATTAACAGAAACCCAGAAGAGGTGGATTAATCAGCACTGCTTAATTCAGTTGTTCAGCAGCAGCATCCAAGACCCAAATTCTTCTCTAATGTTTTTCTTCTCTACAGGACGGGGCCACCTGTGTCTGGACAAGATCAAAGTTCTGTTAGTAAAGATGGAAGAAGGAGGGAAAATAGATGTTAGACAGCCAAATGCACCTGCTACGCTATTAGTAAAGTCCATGGTAATAAGCAGCTACTCAACCTCTCTGACAGCACACAAGAATGGAAGGGGACCAGAAAGACTCTTGAGGAAGGTGAGATGGGATCAGCAGAGCACAATCAGAACAAGAAAAAAAAATACCCTTCACAGAAACCAACAAAGAGAGGCTGTTATTCCTGATGACAGTGATGAGCTTGCAGAACAATTCCATAACTCTTGACAACAGCTTCTACTTCACTTCCAACCTCACAGAACATGCACTAGCTGTTCTTCATGTGGGTCAGTTGTTCCCCACTGACCAAGACAGTAGTTGTCAGGGTGGTGGAGTTGCAAACAACGGACAGCAACTCTCGCTAAATAATTGCAAACAGGAATTCAGAGGGAAGCCTCTTTGAATCAATGGGCATGTTGTACAACCAGTCTTTTTTTTTAAGATATAGCTGACTTATAATATTAGTTTCAGTGGTTCAATATTTTTACAGGTTAAAGTCCATTTAAAGTTATTACAAAAGAATGGCTCTATGTCCCTGTGCTAATATGTCCCTGTTGATTATTTATTTTATACATAGTATTTTGTGTCTGTTAATCCCATACCCCTATCTCGCCCCTCACTCTCTTCCTCCTCTCCATGTAACCATTAGTTTGTTCTTTATATCAGCAAGTCTGTCTGTTTTGTTTTATATATCCATTTATATTTTAGATTACACCTGTAAGTGATAACAAAAGAGTATTTGTTTTTATCCACCTAACATTTCACCAAGCATTATTCTCTCTAGGTCCATCACATTGTTGTAAATGGCAGAATTTCACTTTATGGCTGAGTAAAATTCCATTGTATATAAATATATCACAGCTTCTTTATCCATTCAGGCTTTTCTGATGGCTCAGACTATAAAGAATCTGCATGCATTGCAGGAGACGCGGATTTGATCCCTGGATCAGGAAGATCCTGTGGAGAAGGAAACAGCAACTCACTCCAGTATTCTTGCCTGGGAAATTCCATGGACGGATCCACTTGTTGATGGACATTTAGGTTGCTTCCATACCTTGGCTATTGTAAATAATGCTACTATGATCATTAAGGTGCAAGATTCTTCTCCTTTGGATACATACCCAGGAGTGGAATTCCTGGATCCTATTGTAGTTCTATTTTTAGTTTTTTGAGAAGCTTGCATACTATCTTCCATAATGGCTACATCAATTCACAATCCCACCAACACTGTATCAAGATTTCCTTTCTTCCATATACTCACCGACATTTATTATTTGTAGACTTTTTGGTGATAACCATTCTGACAGGAGTGAGGTGGCATCTCATTGTGGTTTTGATTTGCATTTCTCTGATAATTAGTAATGTTAGCTGTTTTTCATGTGCCTGTAGGCCATCTAAATATCTTTATAGAAAAATGTCTTTTCAGGTGTTCTGCCCACTTTTAATTGGGTTCTTTGTTTGTAATAATGAAAATTATGGAAACAAAGAAAAATTAAGAAGAAACAATTCCATTTATGATCACATCAAAAATAATTAAGTATTAATAACTAGGAATAAACGTAACCAGGGACGTGAAAGACATTCATTCTGAAAACTATAAAACACTGATGAAGGAATCTGAAAACAACACAAGGAAATGGAAAGATATCCCATGTTCTTGGACTAGAAGAATTAACACGTTAAGACGTCCATATTACCGAAGGGAATCTAAAGAAGTAATGCAATACCTATCAAAATACCAATGACATTTTTCACAGAACTAAGAACAAGTAACCACAAATGACCCAAGTTGCCAAAGCAATCTTGAGAAAAAATAACTAGGCTGGAGGTATCATACTCCATGACGTCAGACCATACTACAAAGCTACATTAATCAAAGTAGTATAATTTTGGCACAGAAACAGACACATAGATCAATGGAATAGGATAGATAGCCCAGAAATAAATCCACACACTTTGTCAATCTACAACAAAGGAGTCAAGAATATACAATGGAGAAAAGATAGTCACTTTAATAAATGGTGCTGAGAAAACTGGACAGCTACACATAAAAGAGTGAAATTAGAACTTTCTCAAACACAATATACAAACAAAACTTCAAAATGGATTAAATGTGAGACCTAAATGTGAGACCTGAGACCACAGAACTCCTAGAAGAGAAATAGACAGAATACTCTGACATAAATGACAGTGTTTTTTTAGATCTGTCTCTTAAGGCAAAAGAAATAAAAGCAAAAATAAATAGGACCTAATCAAAAGCTTTTGCACAGCAAAGGAAATCAACAAAATGAAACAAAAACCTACTGAGGGGGAGAAAATATTTGCAAATGAATATGGAGCTCAACATCAAGAATCAATCTTAAAACACAGTCAGGATCCAAGAAAGAATATTTATTAAAAACAACAACAACAATTTGGCAGAAAACAACAAAATTCTGTAAAGCAATTATCCTTCAACTTGAAAAAAAAACAAAAACCACAAACGTTGCCAGAGTCCTGCCATGGGAAGTCTGGTTAGGAAGTTCCACTGCTGGCTTTGGCGCTGCTGCCACTGAGTTGTCCTCGTCATTGTCAGATAACCATTCTTTAAATCTTTGCAGTTCTGCCTCCAGATTTAAGTCCCAGATGGGAATAGCCAAATGGCCAAGTCTAGTTCAGCTGCCTACACCCTAGTGGCTGAGATCAAAGAAAACAAAACAAAACAAAACATAAAAACCTCTTCACCTTTAAGCTTCCATAGTCTCCCCTCCACAAAGCACAGCAATGGAATCCATTTCAAAAGCACTTCCAACATGTTACTGCTTTGAGATCCTCAGCATGGCTCACAGCACCCACCATCCAGTGGCAACTGGCCTCATATTTTATCCTGTACCCTCCACCTCCATTTAACCCTAGTTGCAATACCTCTTTCTCTAGGAAACTCCAAGCTCCTTCCACAGCAAGACTCACACATCTGGAATTCTTCCCCAGCCCCAAGCAACAGCGACTCCACATTCAACTTTTAGGACTCAATCCAAATGTCACTTCATCAGGGAAGATTTACCACTTCTTCACGACTGGCTACAATCTCTGTTTTCCAGCAGTCTTCTTTTTTTGTTTTTGGCTAACACTAAAACACTAATTCCACCCTGTCTCTTTCTCTCTAGACTTAGCTGCTGGAGGCTGGGCTGACCATGTCTATCTTGTTCACTTCCACACATCACAATGCCCAAAAGCTTGACACACGAAACTGTTCTCTCTTATATCGCTGGTGACTTCTCTGCCTGGTTCCTGACCATCTAAAATTCTCAGTGGATCATAATTGAAGTTGGTCCTTCTCCAACTTTAACATGCAGGAGTCACTGGGGAAGTTGTGAAAATATAAACTCTGATTTTAGTGGTCTGAATGTTTGGTCCTTCTAACAAGTTTCAGACGATGCCAACACTGCTTGGTCCACGGACATTTTGAGGAGTAAGGCAACACCTTAGCAAATCAAATGATAAGACACATAGGAAAAACACTGTATAATTTCACTCACATGAAGTACATAGAACAGTCAAATTCAGGGACAGGAAAGTAGAAGGGTGGTTGCCAAGGTCTGGGAGAAGAGTTGTTTAATGGATACAAAGTTTCAATTTGGGATGAGGGATGGTGGTTGCACAACATAAATGTACTTAATGCCAGTGAATTACATACTTAAAATTTTGTATTTTACCATAATGTTGTTTAAAAAACAACTGAGAGAAAACAAAAAGGCACACCTTGACCTTGCCAAGTGGAGTCTGCAACAGGGGCCCAGGGTTGGCATTGGGCACAAGAGGCTGCGCTTCCTGGTGCCAAAGTCAAGGGTGGCATTAATGCAAACCCTGCCAGGCAAGCTGACATTGGATAGTAGTCAGGGGCCTGAACATCAGGCAGTTTCTGACCTAATCAGAGGGCTTCTGTGAGACACAAGTTGCTTGTTAAAAATCTGCAGAGCTTGAAGCGGATTTAGCTTGTACATGTAAAGTACATTTTCTGATTCAAACAAGCTTCATTCCTTTCACCTAAGATCCCAGATAAGGGTTACTATCGGAATGGGACATTTTAGCTTGAAACTGAAGCTTTTAAGGCATATAACGTGGTTCCTCCCAAAGTGAAGTATACCAGCATCTGACACCCAACATCACAGTGATAATGAAACTTCTACATTCACTGAAGGAACTCTCACCCAGCAGTGCCAGCTAAGTTTGCACCAGAGTTAAAAGGATGATGTTTGGAGGTGAAGCCCTTTATTACTGACCTTTCAAATTTTGATGATCTATTATATACTGAAGCAGCAGAACATCATTTACAAGACAAGCAGAGTTTTCAGAATACATTGAGGACTACAGTAAACCTTACTCCAGATGATACAGATTTTAGGATCAGCAATTGTACCTTAAACGCCTCTGTAACTTAAAATGAGTTAACATTTCCTGCCCTTATCTCTGCACCTCCTTTACTCTCTGGAATAGTATGAGTCCTATAACCACATAATGAAGATGAAAAACTCTGCAGCTATCAATTTGTGATAGAGAACTCAGTAAGGAAACGTTGAGGTTCAAAACTGGTCCGCTTACTCTTCCAAAATCAAGCTATACAGACTGCTGATGCTTGTCAGAAACTTTACTCACCTCAAAAATCAGATTAGAGCTTCCTTACCCTTTTGGGGAACAAAATCAGTTCCCTGCACAAGTGATTCTAAAGTTCAGTGTGACCCAGATGTTGGCAGTAAGAAACTTGCTATAAACAGCAATTTGATGTGAATTCTTTCAGCTTTTCACCTATGTTGGCTCTCCTAAAACTTCCCTAGACTGCATACTAATATTTGGTGTGTATCTTACTGAAATGCCTACATAAGAGTTTGGAATGAGCTTTTCTTTTTCTTTCCCTATTCTTTAAGTTTGTAGATACAAGTCAAGCAACCATGGAAATACTAATATTGCTTATGCTGTCCAAATGCCACAAATCTGCCTTTTAAAAACTCAGAGCCCATTTTTAGGTCTAGATGTGGCAAGGAAGTTTTAAAGCCCTCTATAACTGAGTGAGTGAAAAGTAACTATATACATCTTCCCACTCTCACTCTCCCAATCTTGTGCCCTACCACACTGCCCAGAGGACATGTGGCTGGAAGCCCAGTCAGGGCTTGGGTGATTCTGCTGCCTCAGTGAGACTGTGAATCAGCAGGTAATGCCTACAGAGCTAATAATTAAAGACCAGCCTCCTACTGTCTTGTGGGGCAGGACCGATCCTGGAGAATGAACCTGATGTCTGGAGCTACCTGAAACAGTACTTGAGCCAACCTGTGTCTGTTGTTCTGAGCACTAGAAATCAGCAGTGGTGTAAGGTCAGCCAGGTTAGTGGACTTCAGAGGACAATGAAAACAGGGAGACAGACTTACTGCAGGTGTTCAGACATGTGAAGCAGTGAAATTAAACACAAAATAGATGCTTGTATGGTTTTAAACAAAACAAAATGAGCCCATTTCCACCTGTTATCAGCAAATCTGTGCTCCTGCTACTGAAACTATTCTCAAGTAAAAGACTAGTGAATAACCCCACGGACGTGATAGTACATTTCTGATTATTCTCAGGTCACCTTCTATCTTGAACAATCTTTTTTCTCACCATAGTAGACACAGTCAACCAAAACTGTGACGATCATTTCTAACATGACTTTGATTACATTTGCAAATGTCTTGGTGATGATCATGGATGGAATTACTCTCATCAGCACAGGTTTATCTGAATCCTAGGAAATTTTACATTAAGTAATGTGGTTCTTCAAACTCTAGGTTTTCTCCTTTGGCATCATTTTAACCACTTTGACACAATACATTCATTTCTGTGGATTATCTCTTTCACTGAGTTTTCTCTCCACTATTCGAAGTTCATGAGGAACAGGTCTATGCAAATTTAACTCCTACCTACCTCACTCTAAGAGAGATTACAAATTTTAAGCTTTTATCTCCAGGAAGAACTTAAAGAGTTTCTATCAACACACCCTATTACCTCTCTAAAGTCACATGGAAGAACAGTGAAGGCTTCATTCTCACCTCTCCCCAAACCCAATAGGTAGACCATCTAATAACAAAGTCCCATGTTTTTACTTGAGGGTAATTGTGAGAACAGAGCTCATGCTCAGCAAGGGTGAAACATAGCAGCTTTACTTACAAATACTTCGCCCATAAAACTATCCCTGTTTCATGAGATTTTAGCTAAACAAAACTTGCAGAGCACAAAAGTACATAATTGATTTAATTTAGTTTCAATACAATCAGTAATTGATCCATAACTTCTAAGTGGCAGCAGCCACCAATACAGTAAACAAATATTTACCTTAAGTTTCAACTAGCTACTCTGGGGGGCTGGGGAAGCACACAAAAAAGTAACAGGCTCTAAGATAGACACCTTGATGACTCACGTAAGTGACATGTCTAACTGCACATAACACACATGCTTCAAAAGACAAGCCAACGATGAATCAAATTTTATTTCACTGACCAGTACTTCTCTCTCTGATGCTATATTTAAACTCTTCAGAGTGCCCAAAATAGTATTCAGGTTTCCTATGTCCAGAGACAGGGACCCAGAGGCAAAAAAGATCAGGCCCCCAGCTGTTTTCAGGTGGGAAGGTGGCAAACATTCCTATGTAGGCCTATGTCAGTTTTTAACTGAAATGCTTTTAAGCTCTCCATCCTGAACCTCTTCTATGGCATCTATGACAGAAATACATCCGTCCTCATCCACACAACTCCACGGGGGTGGCGGTAGTGAGGGGACATTACACAGGTACCAGCCAAACTTCTCATTCGGCCAGAAACTGGACTTCTGGCTCAGTATAATAACAAGGAGATGCACAAAACTGTGGTGAGTGTCCTGGCTCTTCCTCAGGGTGGGCTGGACTGGATGTAAATGGAAGTACTGCTCATGATAAAGTTGAATTAAGCTCTATAAAAAAATAAAAGTTGCTCCTATCTCTATGAGCAGCTTCCGAGAATCCAGGAATGCCCACATCCCATACCTCATTCAGACATGGCCAATTCCTAATGCACAACTACAGTGGGAAGCATAAAAATCCCTTGCTAATTTTTAGGGCGTGGGGAGGATTGGGCTCTGGGAAAGACACGGGATGGATATTTTTCTCCCTCCCCCCACTTACAAAGACTACGTATCTACACACACACTCAGACACACACACATCCACGTTCAAGGGAGTTTTTCTCCCCTGACTACAGGACTCCAGGATCCAGCCTCCCCAGGCTGAGACAAAGCGCCTTTTAACTGCACACATGTGGTATACCAACATACTGCAGAAGGCTCCTGTGTGCTCTCAGAAATTGAGAGAGGGCAGGGGCAAAGGGCGTGGATACTCAGGGGGGGATTCACTTCTTGTCTGAAATCCAATCTACTCGGCAGCACTCTTAGGTCCAGGCTCTGGGAGAGGTTCTGTGGGCAGGATATGGTGGATGACCTGATGGTCCCAGCCCACTGTGGTAAGAAGGGAGTGATTGAGTGGGGACCAAGTAGCATCTCTCACAAAGTCTCTGTGGGCTCGGCTTCTAAACCTACAAGAGAACAAAGAAAAGTGTGGGCTTGGTAAGAGGCAGAAGGAAAAAGAAGAAATGGAAAGACACCCCACTTCACCATATATATGACCTAGTCATCAGGCCAGCAGTGTAGCCACGCAAAGAAGACTCCACCATCCAATCCAGTGCCCTATTTTCATAGAAGAAATGACAGCTAGAGCAAGGGTATGATATGAGTCAGGGTCAGACGGCATCTCGTGGCAAAGAAGGCAGTACCCTCAGATCTTGTGTCTGGGGCCTTTTATCCTATAGCAGGCTGCATTCCTACACGTGGTACTTTGTGCAAAAAGCACACAGTGCCCCTTTCTGAAAGATCACTGGAATGCCAGGCTCCGGAATCCCACCCAACACTACATTCCTCTACCAGGCACAGAGCTTGGGAGTCAGTCCCTGGAACAGGAAGACAGTCAACAGCTAGCCTGCTTCCATCACCAAGTCTCCCCGAAAGAGACAACATGCTTTTCCAAAGGGTAAAAAGACCCAGCCATCTGCTGTTCCCTCCATGACTTCTGATCACAGGGTCCATGTCACACTTACACCTCGGAAAGGCCTGAGTCCAGCACAGCAAGTGAGCAGTCCTCACCGACAGAGGCCAGGAAGGGAGCACTAGGAGAGAAGGAGAAGGTTGCGAAAGGTAAGTCCATAGGTATCAGGACACAATCTGACTGGGCAGTCCCCAAACTCCACTCTAAAGTGACCAGAGAAGGTAGCTTGATCCCCACTTTGGTTTAAAGCCTGACTACCACTCAAGTCTACAGTACAAGTTCCAA
Organism: Cervus canadensis; assembly: GCF_019320065.1. Lineage (NCBI taxonomy): Eukaryota > Metazoa > Chordata > Mammalia > Artiodactyla > Cervidae > Cervus > Cervus canadensis. The sequence goes on along the minus strand of NC_057387.1, from coordinate 30,704,721 downwards.
GGGAAGATGAGGAAAACAGAGCAAAGCTAGGGCTGACAGCCATCCTTGCAACTAACCATCCCACCTGGTCCCTCCCTGTAGCTTCAGCAATAACCCAGAAACACAGGATTTCCAACCACACAGCCCTGGAAGCCCATAGTATCAGTCATTTGGGGTGTTGAGCAGGAACAAGACCATGTTTTAGCCATTTACAGTCAGAGACCATACAACCCAAAAAATAGACTACAGTCTTAAGAGATCTTTCACTTATTAAGGTCTTCAACTAAAACAGTGCCTGCTTTAAGGAGCCACCCAATCAGCTAATGCTAAGCCAACACAAGTATTCTCCCTCACTCTTCCCTTTCACATTTACCAGGCCCTTGATGACAAAGAGCAGTACCTGTGTGGGGAGAACGCCAGCCCAGTGACACACTGGGAGTGCACGACGGAGCTGAGGGCACAGCGTGCACTCTTGGTGTCCACAAGCGAGACAGTCCCGTTCTCATCACCTGAAGGAAGAGGGAGTATGTCAAGGGGGTTAAGAGAATGGGCTTTGGACTCAGCCAGATCTGTATCTGAATGCAGGTTCTTCAATCTTGAAAAAGTAACAATTCTGAGCATCCATTTCCTCTTCGGTAAAGTAGGAATAGTCAGTCATTTGAGGGTTGTGAAATTAAAACTGTTGGATGAGATAACTGTTGTGTTAACTACAAACTACGTCACAGTATACACAACCAGATCACCATGTTAGCACAACTATTCCCTACTATACAATAGGATTCCCTATGTAGCAATCCTCTTGCTTTGTGGCCCACTGACTTCTAGCCATGAATGTAAGAGCCACAGCAAACAGTGAGGAATCAAATCTACTAGGACAAAAATTATCATGTTCTTCAAAGCTAAACTAAAACTACTTTTGGATCATCCTACCTCTGCACACCCCCATTAGCATAATTCACTGAGTGCTCAAGTGTGCGGATAGACTGAGCAGCCACAGCCTCATTTACTATGGAGTGAGTTCTCTTGCTTATTCTCCGCTTCCCAGAGTCAACACACACTTGGACATGCTGCCTTACCAAAGACAAAGACTTCACTCTGCTGAGGATGCCAAGTCAGGGAGGTAGGAAGGTAGCCAGAGGCACCGCAGCCTGTGAAGGAGAGAAGAGGAGTATGGAACAAGACTCTGACCTCAGCTCTGAGAAGAAGCTCAGGTGGTGAAGTCACTCTAAATCTCAGGAGCACTTTTATTCAGTTTCCCAAGACCTGCTAAGACAGTCCCATCCTCACTCTTGACCCTCACAACCTACATCTACCTATCAGCCTCCTGCTCTTTCCAGACCTGAGTCACAGGCGAGTTTCAACATAAAGCATGAAGTTGACAACTCTGGCCCCTTTATTCGCCCATCCAGGAAATATAAATTACCCCCACCCTCAGGAACTAGGCCTTCCTCTTGGGACCCACTGCACAACATGAACCTCAGCGGGAAAGAAAGCAATTGGATCATTCATGTCAGTGACTGGGCATCTGGTAGCTTTGCCTTTGACTCTGGCCAAGGAAAGACTCTTCCAGGTGGGTTCCTAGCACCATCATCCCACCACCAGCTCTCAGACTCACCCATCTGTGATGCTGGCTTTGGACAGCGGGTATCCCACAGTAAAATTCTACTGTCCTAGAAGAAGGAATAGAAAAAGGGCTTCACAATCCAAAAACAGCTGCTGACCAGAAGCCGTCCATGCTAGACTTAGGTCTAAAGGGTTTGGGTGTGGTCAGGGGGTGGGAAGGGGGAAAGTGGCTATATCTTACCTCACCGCATGAAAGAAACACAGAATCCTTGTGGGGAGAGGCAGCAACACAGGTGACCTGCCCAGAGTGAGCTGTAGAGGAGAGAGAACAAGAAGTATGACAGTACTTCATACTGAGACGAAAGTGATCTTATCAAGAAGCCCAGATACTATCAAGGGGTAGGAGGGAGGGTCTGAGAACCAGCCCTAGCTAGTCTTATGACGCAAATGAACAAAGACAAAACCTAAGAGGAAATGTTGATAGCATTATAAAACCTCAGTAGACTTGCAAGAAAATGAATGGCTAAAGACATGAGTTTGAGTAAGCTCTGGGAGTTCGTGATAGACAGGGAAGCCTAGCATACTGAAGTCCATGGGGTCACAGAGTCGGACACGACTGAGCGACTGAACTGAATGGAACTGAAAGACATGAATGATAAAGGCTGAGTCTGATTGGTGGAGGAATTTACAGCAAAGACAGCCTAGAACAGCACAAGCACACATGCCTCCAAGTAGCATACAAAGACTTTCAAGGAAGTCCTGGACACTCGAAGGTTTAAGGGAATTTCTCCAATGTTTCCTCTCCATACCAAACTAAGAAGCTGCCTGTGGTCTGCCAGCACTGCAGACCTCGACTCTCATAGTCATTCTTCTCCTATGTATAGAAGAAATACACGCCTCTCCTCCACCCCAAACTTTATCGTGGTGTGATGTTCGGAGTAAAAACCTAAATAATAAAACAAAAGGGGGTTTTTGTAAGAGCCAAAGAACAAAAGAAAGAGCATCTGGGTAAAATTCTGTGAAGGAGGCTGAACTTTCTTGGCCACACCACAAACACAAGTATTTAGGTACTAATTTTAAAACATGTGAAAGGGTACAGCTTTTCAAAATTCTTTTAGGGCTGCAGGCTAAGAATGTTAAACTAACTTAACGTTAAATTAACTCTAAATGTTAATTACAAGCTGTGGAAACCACCTCCTCCAAAGTGATTTAACCATATTCTAAGATAGATGTGGCTCTGCCTTGAGATAGAAGGGTAGGTTCAAGCCACCTTCAATAGAATCCACGGAAAGCCAACATTATGAACAGGAACCTACTGCTCACTTGAAAAAAAGCTTTGGGGCAAGCACCATGGGGGAGGACGAAAGATGAAAGCCTACGTGCTGCCTCTGCCTTTAGGGAATTTGAAATCAGTGGGGGGAATAAGAATAAACACAAAAAACCGTCACAACATTGTAAATCAACTATATTTCAATTTTTTAAAATTTAAATTTAAATTAAAAAAAAAAAAAAAAAAGAACGAAAACGGCCGAAAGGGGCAAGTGCTTATTTAGCATTAGCCAGAAAACATATCATATGTCTAGGAAATAAAAGGCTAGTACAGTAGACTTTGAACACTGGCATTTTAACATTATTGTCTAACTATCTGAAACTCCAGGAGATGTGTGAGTTTGTGGTTTTGCTTTGCACGTATCTGAATCATACACTTTGAAGTCAGAATTGGCAGAGATATGCAGTGAGGGAACCAGTTATCACCTATATCTACGTCTTTCAGTCACATATACATTAATGGTCTATACATTATCTGCATTAACATCTGGTATCTTCATGAAGAATGGCTCCCCAAACAAAGTTAACTGCTAGTGCTGTTAATGAAAGTGAGCAAAAAGGGGAATGTTAATAGAAAATGATGGCTCTCACCCTGCAAAAACAAGATTTTATGGAGGGGAATACTCAGAAAGTTCAAGATTCATGAGTATCAAGAGTTTATACTTGGAGAATGCCTAAGATGTACTATGACTGGGTTTAGATAGCACGATATGCTTGAAGGAGGAATGACAGTAAAAAGGCTTGAATGCCATGACATGAACCTGAGATATTAACCTGCAAGCTACAAGAAAGCAATGAAAGACCAAAGATGACAGGTCATGAGATGAAATGAGTGCCACGGTGTAGGTGAGATAAAGACTGAATGTAAATGGGAGCATAAGAAATGAAAAGGAAGGTCACTGAACAAATGGAAAAAAATTCCAAAGAACTTGGAGACCAACTGACAGAAGGAAAAAGGAGGAGTGGAAGAGGACAGGGAGTTTGAGCCTCAGGTGATCAAGAAGGTGATGAGCCTGTCAATTATAAAAATATAGGGAGATTAAGAGCTAGAGTCAACATTGGGACTTGACCATAGTTTTGGAAGAAAACTACCAGGCAGGAGAGCAAAGAATTGGTGTCACTGACATCCAAGGAAAGTTAAAAGAGCACAAAGGAGAGAATAAAAGCAAAACAGCTAAGACAGGGACTAAAAAGGAAAGAAGATGCACTCACCTCGGTATGAATTCAGAACCATCTGCTGAGCAAGGTCCCAAACCTTGATGCTAAGAAGCAAAAAGAAACAGACTTAATTTGACCTACACTATATATATAAAAACATGTATTCAAACATGTATTCTTACATCTTTGTCATCTACTGAACTTCTGGTACAGTCTACTTTTACAATGGACTGCAAAATCTCTAAGAAAACCTTATAAGAAACCTTACAGGTATGCCATAATTAGTCACTGGGTTCTTATAATGAGCCCAAAACATTACTTAATGAGGCGAATGTGACACTAAAGACACCCAAAGAAGGCCCAGAAACAGGAAGAATGAGAGCGGGGACCCACCAGAAGTCTTTGCTACCACTGACAGCATGTGCGCCAGAGCTCAGGACACTAACTGTAGACACGATGTCGTCGTGCTCATACTTGCAGAATTTGCTGACAATGAGCGTCTCATTCTCATCCAGCTCCCACAATTCAACAGCACCTGTTGGGGGTGGGGAAGACAGTGAAGGAAACAAGCTGGGGTTACACCAAGACAGCACTTCACTTCTAGGATGCGAAGTTCTCCAGAAGTAAGGATGACATCTCCACAATGATATGAAAAGCACAGAGTTTAGTATGATTAAATATTCCCAGTTATTTGGACATTAATTGTCCCACCTTTATCCTTCCATGCAATGCCTGCCAACACCTCCATTCTTTTTTTTTTTTAACATGAAAGCCTCCACTGCTAAGTCTGACATACAAAACAAAGAAAGCAGAATGAAGATACATAAGAAACTGGGAAGAGACAGAAAGAGCACAGATTGGTTTCAGCATCATCTTTAAGATCAACATCATCCTTGATCTTGGGTGGATACAGAGAAAAACAGTTTCATTCGTGTCCTAATTTTGTTATGAATTTTGCTAGAAATTTCCACCAATTTAGAATCTTGGGACAGGTATATCCTACCTACACAGTTATTCTCCTTTGGGACCAAAACCTTCAAGCTCCCCCAAGCACAGAGTATGTTGTTGCTGTTGTTCAGTCTCTAAGTCACATCGAACTCTCTGTGACCCCATGGGCTACAGCACGCCAGGCTTCCCTGTCCTTCACTAACTCCTTGAGTTTGCTCAAACTCATGTCCAGTGATGAGTCAGTGATGCCATCCAACCATCTCATCCTCTGTTGTCCCCTTCTCCTCCTGCCTTCAGTTTTTCCCAGCATCAGGGTCTTTTCCAATGATTTGGCTCTTTGCATCAGATGGCCAATGTACTGGAGCTTCAGCATTAGCCCTTCCAAAGAATATTCAGGGTTGATTTCCTTTTGGATTGACTGGCTTGATCTCTCAAGAATCTTCTCCAGCACTGCAGTTCCAAAGCATTAATTCTTTGGTGCTCAGCCTGCTTTATGGTCCAACTCTCACATCCATACATAACGAAAAAAACATAGTTTTGACTATATGGACCTTTGTGGGCAAAAGGATGTTTCTGCTTTTTAATACACTGTCTAGGTTTGTCACAGCTTTTCTTCCAAGGAGCAAGCGTCTTTTAATTTCATGGCTGCAGGCACCATCCACAGTGATTTTGGAGCCCAAGAAAATATATATATATATATTTTTTTCACTTATTTTTATTAGTTGGAGGCTAATTACAATATTGTAGTGATTTTTGCCATACATTGACATGAATCAGCCATGATTTACATGTGTTCCCCATCCCAATCCCCCCTCCTACCTCCCTCCCCATTCCATCCCTCTATGTCTTCCCAGTGCACCAGCCCTGAGCACTTGCCTCATGCATCCAACCTGGGCTGGTGATCTGTTTCACCCTTGATAGTATACTTGTTTCAATGCTATTCTCTCAGAACATCCCACCCTCACCTTCTCCCACAGAGTCCCAAAGTCTGTTCTGTACATCTGTGTCTCTTTTTCTGTTTTGCATATAGGGTCATCATTACCATCTTTTTAAATTCCATATATATGCGTTAGTATACTGTATTGGTCTTTATCTTTCTGGCTTACTTCACTCTGTATAATGGAAGCCCAAGAAAATAAAGTCTGCCACTGTTTTGTTTTCCCATCTATTTGCCATGAAGTGATGGGACTGGACGCCATGATCTTAGTTTTCTGAATGTTGAGTTTTAAGCCAGCTTTTTCACTCTCCTCTTTCACCTTCATCAAGAGGCTCTTTAGTTACTCTTCACTTTCTGCCATAAGGGTGGTGTCATCTGCATATCTGAAGTTATTGCTATCTCTCCTAAGAATTTTGATTCCAGCTTGTGCTTCATCCAGCCTGGTATTTCCCATGATGTACTCTGCATATAAGTTAAATAAGCAGGGTAACAATATACAGCCTTGACATACTCCTTTCCCAATTTGGAACCTGTCCAGTTCTAATTTTCCACATCCAGTTCTAACTGTTGCTTCTTGATCTGTATACAGGTTTTTCAGCTAAAGTGGTCTGGTATTCCCATCTCTTTAAGAATTTTCCACAGTTTACTGTGATCCATATAGTCAAAGGCATTAGCATAGTCAATGAAGCAGAAGTAGATGTTTTTCTGGAATTCTCAAGCTTTTTCTATGATCCAGTGGATGTTGACAATTTGATCTCTGGTTCCTCTGTCTTTTCTAAATCCAGCTTGAACGTCTGAAGTTCTCGGTTCACATATATTGAAGCCTAGCTTGGAGGATTTTGAGCATTACCTTCCCAGCATGTGAAATGAGTGCAATCGTGTGAATCTGAACATTCTTTGGCATTGCCCTTCTTGGGACTGGAATGAAAACTGATTTTTTCCAGTCTTGTGGCCACTGCTGAGTTTTCCAAATTTGACAGCATACTGAGTGCAGCACTTTAAATGCATCATCTTTTAGGATTTGAAACAGCTCACCTGGAATCCCGCCACCGAGCATGGGACATTAAAAATTGAGCCCAGCCCGACCTATACCCCAAGCCTCCATTCCACCTGTACAGCTAGCAAGTGACTCACCTGAATCAGAAGCCACTAGGATACCTCGGTCCCCTACCCAAGTGAGGTCAGCCACTCCAGCTTCCGTCTGGACTCCAGCAGAGCAGAAACCTTCGTTGGGGGCGGCACAAGGGTCCTTGAAAAGCCAGAGAGAGCCAGCCCAGCAGCGGCCACTCAGGCTAGAAGCCCCAAGCAGGAGCGCCCCATCTAAAGGAGATACAAGATGTCAGCATGAGGAGTGGAAGGGCTCGTTTCCCTGGTAACCGCCCAGCAGCCAGCTAGCTGGATCTGGACCAGAGCCCGGGAACGCAGGGCACGGCTGGGTGAACTCAGCGAAGCGAAGCAGGGGTCAGGCTGGCAAGCGGGGAATCGAGGTGCGGGCTGGAAGGTTTATTCCCGGGAAGAGGCACTCCGGGGTGGGGTAAGGAAACTCCCAGGCCTAGGACCCAGGCTCACCAGACCGGTACCGCGCAGCCTCCAGTTGCCGCTCCATACAGGCGGGAGCATTAGGGGGAAGGTTCCACTCCCGGGCTGCCGGGGGCACTAGGGGGGTAGGTGTTTCCTTCCGCATCTCCACGGTTCCAACTTCAATCTAGACCCAAATTGGATGCCCGCCTGAGATTCAGCTCCAGGAGTCCCCACGTGGTTCCTCACTGGGCCTCCGCCCCTCTAGACAAGCTGCAGCCTCCCTACATCTCGCGAGATCTGATTCTAAGACTCCAGTCGGCTTTCCCGCCAGCACCCTCCAGCAACTGGCGCTCTGCTTCTTATCGCGAGGGGGGGAAAAAGACCGGAAGTTGAAAGAGAGGGCACGAAGTTCTCTTCTCGCGAGATTTGTGAGCGTCCATCTTGCTTCTGTCCCTGACAGATTCTGCTGTCGGGGTCACTGTGGCGGGTAGGTTGCTGTGTGGACGCTACCTGAGAATGCTGTCCCGGGTGGTACTTTCTGCCGCCGCCGCAGCAGGTGAGAGGTACACACCCTGGTCCGGAATAGCAGAGTGATTGTAAAACAAGGCGTCTGAGGTTGCTTGTAGCGGGTGGGAGGAAAGGGCGTGAAGAAAAGCGCAGTGAGACTTGGGTCTGAGTGGAGAGTGAGTAGCGCGGCTCAGAAGGTGAGTGTGGGGTCTTGGGGCGTAGGAATGAGGAACGCTTGGCCTTAGTGATTGAGCTCTTGGGGCCGAGGAAGGGGCAAATCAGATTTCACTGTGACCTTGCTAACCTGCGCCTTGTATTTTTGTAGCCCCCTCTCTGAAGAACGCAGCCCTCCTCGGTCCAGGGTAAGTATGAGGGATGCAATATTTCCTTTCATACTTGCTCTATCACCTCATTTCACTTCTAGGTTAATCTGCTCTTAGCTTTAGGCCAGTAATTACCTTTATTTTGGTTGTATTGGAACACTTAACATCTAATTCACGCGTGGTCCTATAACTGCTTGGAACACTATTGTATCATCTAATAGAGGTTAAGAGAAAAAGTAATGTGTTCTAACTAAACTGTTTAGAAACTGGTTTTGCTGTCTCCTAAGCCCCGCCCCTCTCCCTTGTGACCTTCAGCTAGACGGAGCTGCCGCAACCTGAATCGGGGTTACTAGATTGCACACCCAAGGACAAGTTTTGTTAAATAAAAAAGTTAAACATGTAGTTTTTAATCTGTCTCCCAGATTCCAACTTTACTGTCAGATCAGAGAAATTTTTCAGTGTTTCAGCAAATATTTATCTTGCCCCTCCATAACCAAAGATACAGAAATGAGTATGGTTAAGTACCTACCTTCACACAGCAGAGGAGGTAGCTATAGAGTAGTTTACAATGAGGACTCCGAAGCTGAGAGTAAACCTGGCTCCTCTGCTTAACAAGCTGTGGGACCTTAATTTCTCCACCTGCAAAATAGAGATAATAGTACGTTATGGATTATGAGAATTAAGGGATATAATTCCTGGGAACTCTAAAAACAGTACTTGGTACATAGTACGTGCTTAGTAAATATTAGAACCTGTTATTAATATTATTTCATAAAGCATGTCAGTTTTCTTTGGAATTTCTATTTACTTCCAGACTTCATCCTAAATCTTGCAAAATTTGGTAACGGTCCTGTGTCTTGAAAAGGTGGTTGTGGTTCATCTGTAGTTAAATAAAGTGAGACTAATTGGTTGCTTCCAACTTCACAAAGTAGATAGATTCCATATAGACACATAAACAACTCTTTGTAGTATAGGTAATAAATACATATATAAGATGTGAGGAACATCCTTGATTTCTCTTTCACATTTCATATCTAATGCATTCATAAGGCTTTTCTTTCTTCTTATATCCAAACTCTGACCACTTCTCTCACTACCACTACTACTGGAGTGTGAACCACCATCATGTTCCATCTAGGCTATTTCAGTTGTCTCCTAACTAGTCTCCTTAAATCTATATTCTTCTCCATTACAGGCCATTCTCACAGGAGTCACAGGGATTATGTCATTTCCCCACCCTTCCTTTGAAAAACCCTCCAGAGCTGCCTGGAGGCACTTGAAATAAACCAAACTTAAAATAACCAAGAAGGTTCAACATGAGTTGACCCCATCCTACCTCCTGATTTATCATCTTACCTTCTGTTTTTAGCTCATTTTTCAGCCATACTGATGTTCTTGCCATTCTTTCAAAAACTGCCAAGCTTATTGTTGCCTCAGGATCTTTATACTTGCTCTTCTCTCTTTTCCCGGTCATTAGCTCAGATGTCACCTAATCTCTCCCAAAAAAGCCTCTCTCCCCCCGCCACCCATTGCTCCTTAGCCCTTTCCCTCCCTAATTTACGTGGAATTTACAGCTGTCTGAAATTGTGTGTGCGCCTATACGTTCACACACTCCAAACCCCCATTAGAACGTCTAAAGCTGAGACTTTGCTTATTGTTATACTGTTGGTGCCTAACATAAGTAGAGAGTCTGTAAGTGTTTTGTTTAGTGAATCAGTGTTGGTCCACAATTGGAGAAGCATTTGTAAATGATATACTTGAGATATTCTAAAGGCTGGTTGGTCTTGGCAGTCCTTAAATGAAAAGCATACCAAGTAGAAACAGCATGAGGCAGTCTTTTTTATTTTGAAAACTGCACATTAAGTCTCTTCGGTCGTGTCTAACTCTGCGACCCCACGTACTGTAGCCTGCCAGGCTCTGTCCATGGGATTCTCCAGGCAAGAATACTGGAGTTGGTTGCTGTGCCCTCCTTCAGGGGATCTTCCTGACCCAGGGATCAAACCTAGGTCTGCATTGCAGGCAGATTCTTTACAATCTGAGCCACCAGGGAAAGCTGTCAGTTCAGTTCAGTCGCTCAGTTGTGTCCGACTCTTTGCCATGGACTGCATCACGCCAGGCCTCCCTGTCCATCACCAACTCCCGGAGTTTACTCAAACTCATGTCCCTTGAGTCGGTGATGCTATCCAACCATCTCATCCTCTTTCGTCCCCTTGTCCTCCCACCCTCAATTTTTCCCAGCATCAGGATCTTTTCAAATGAGTCCACTCTTCGCATCAGGTGGTCAAATTATTGGAGTTTCAGCTTCAACATCAGTCCTTCCAATGAACACCCAGGACTGATCTCCTTTAGGATGGACTGGTTGGATCTCCTTGCAGTCCAAGGGACTCTCAGAGTCTTCTCCAACACCACAGTTCAAAAGCATCAATTCTTCGGCGCTCAGCTTTCTTTATAGTCCCACTCTCACATCCATACGTGACCACTGGAAAAACCATAGCCTTGACTAGACAGACCTTTGTTGACAAAGTAATGTCTCTGCTTTTTAATATGCTGTCTGGGTTGGTCATAACTTTCCTTCCAAGAAGTGTCTTAATTTCATGGCTGCAGTCACCATCTGCAGTGATTTTGGAGCCCCCAAAAGTAAAGTCAGCCACTGTTTCCCCAGCTGTTTTCCATGAAGTGATGGGACCAGATGCCATGATCTTAGTTTTCTAAATGTTGAGCTTTAAGCCAACTTTTTCACTCTCCTCTTTGACTTTCATCAAGAGGCTCTTCAGTTCTTCTTCACTTTCCGCCATAAGGGTGGTGTCATCTGCATATCTGAGCTTATTGATATTTCTCCTGGCAATCTTGATTCCAGCTTGTGCTTCATCCAGCCCAGCATTTCTCATGATGTACTCTGCATATAAGTTAAATAAACAGGATGACAATATACAGCCTTGACGTACTTCTTTCCTGATTTGGAAGCAGTCTGTTGTTCCATGTCCAGATCTAACTGTTGCTTCCTGACCTGCATACAGGTTTCTCAAGAGGCAGATCAGATGGTCTGGCTTTCCCATCTCCTTCAAAATTTTCCACAGTTTGTGGTGATCCACATAGTCAAAGGCTTTGTCATCGTCAGTAAAGCAGAAATAGATGTTTTTCTGAAACTCTCTTGCTTTTCCGATGATCCAATGGATGTTGGCAATTTGATCCCTGGTTCCTCTGCCTTTTCTAAAACAAGGTTGAATATCTGAACATCTGGGAAAGCTGTAAGTAGTTGCATATGGCTCGAGAGTAGGAGAATGAAGGAAGAGGAGGCTATAAAACTTGACAGGTGCTGAATCATGTATACTATGTTAAGTACTTTGTTTACTATGGCCAGAAGAGAGCCTGTTGGAGAGTTTTAAAGTCACGTTTGTATTTTAAAAACTTTAAAAGCAACAGGGAGGGACTGGGTTGAAGGGTTATTTGAGGAGAAGCCCAGAGACCAGGTTTTGATTGTTAACTTTCTTAGGCAAGAGTAGCTGAGGGCTTGAACTGAGGCAGCCAGTTAGGGAGAGGATTTGTGTCCAACTAAAGCTAGTTCTTTTTTTAAAAAAATTATTTATTTTTAAATGAAACAAAAGATGAATATGTTAATGATAAAAGGTAAAATTCGCAATAAAGCACATTCTTTAGTGCTGTGATTTAAATCAGTTCTCAACCTGGGACAGTTTTGCTCTCCGGGAGACTTCTGACAATGTCTAGAGATGTGTTTGGTTGTCAGCACTGGGTAGGAGGAGGGATGCTACTGGCACCTGACGTATAAAGGATGCTGCTAACTACAGTGCACAGAGAGCTTTCCACAGCAAAGAATTGTCAGTTGTCCAAAATGTCAATAATGCTGAGATTGAGAAACCCTGATTTACCTAAGAATCTCGAGCATGACTCTAGGATTTCAAAAGTCAGTATGGTAGCTCATAATACATTGGGAAGCAACAATATTTGGAAGACAAGCAATGAACCATAATCAGTGAAATAATATAAACTCTTACATTGCAAGGAGACAAGGGAGAGAATGGGGAGGTGAGGAACAAAATCATACTGATAATTTGAAAGAGACTAAACCTGACAGCAGATATGAAAAGACTGGAGGATTTTATTTCATCAGAATATTAATACATCACCAGTATGCTGTAACTGTTAAAATGCAATCTTAAGTTACTTTAAGACAGGAATCGTTTGCAAATTCATGTAACAGTACAGTAGTTAAAGCCCAGTAATGGCAATAGCAAGTTCTCAGTTTGTGTTTGTAGAATGAATGGATTGGTCAAGCTGTACTTAAGAGTATCATGTTCAGTTCTGTGTTCTTCATTTTTTTTAAACAAAACCAGATTGCTGCTTGTGATGAACAATCAGGTTTGCGAAGGAACTGAGATGTTTGTTTAACCCAGATACATGGGTGTTATTTTACATAAGAAATGAATAAAATTAGAACTAATCAATAGAAGTTTTAAGGATGTACGTAGCAGTTCAAAGGATGAATGTAGAGATATCCAACACTGCAAAAGCATGTTTCACTTAGTGGCTGTTTAGCACCCCGTCACAGAGTATTCAGAAAGGTCAAAGTTCTTGCCATCAGGGAGCTCACAACACAGTGGCCATGTAGTAACTAACCACTTACATAAAACTTAACATATGCCAAGCACCATTCAATATACTTTACATTTTTTAACTCAGTTAATCCTCACAACAACCTTCTAAGGTCATATTCTTTATTTTACTTTACTTAGAGACACAGATTACAAAGGCATAAATTAGAATTTGAACCCAGATAGTCTGACTGCAGAGTCTTTGTTCTTACATATTTTAGTGCTGGTAATAGATGTGTAAGGTGCTAGACAGATGATCTATGAGATTTCACAGAGGAACTCTAGTATTGGGTAGAAGATTACATAAAGCTTTAAGTAAGTTGTTTCCCCTTGTCACAGTTAATTATTAGAGCCTGGCCTTTCTGTTCTTGGTTTGTTCTCTCTCCATTAGGACAGTGGGAAACTACCTTAATCCTCGTCCCTATTCATTCTTTCTACAATAGTTCATATGTTGTGTTCTCTTTAAAGAATGGGCTTTAAATGTGTATAATTCCTACCTGTAGGGCATTGCAGGCAGTGAGGATCTTGCACACAGGGCAGCCAAGTCTTGCCCCTGTACCACCTCTTCCTGAACATGGCGGAAAAGTTCGTTTTGGGCTGATCCCTGAGGAGTTCTTCCAGTTCCTTTATCCTAAAACTGGTGTAACAGGTGAGCATTTGCCCAGTGTTTGATGGTATGTTTGGATGCTCTGGTTTATGTTAATCTCGAATTTTAGTGGCTTCTTATCGTTTCCACATACTCCAGAAAAAAAAAGTCAGCTGCTTTCAAAAGTAAAGTGTGGAAGTGATTCAGTGTAACAATTGATTTGATTGCTTTAACTTGTCTTTGGAGTAATTTTGTTGGGGATTTTAGCTTGATTTTGTAGCATTGACTCTGTTGATACACCAAATTTATTGAATGTCTCCCCTATCCTAGGCACTGTTCTAGGCATACAGTGGTGAACTAAAGTGCCTACCATCATGGAACATATTTTCTTTTGTAGGATAGACAATAAAGAAATGAGTAACTGGGGAATTTTTTGGCACTCCGGTGGTTAGAACTTGTGCTTTCACAGCAGGGGTCCAGGTTCCATCCCTCTTTGGGGAACTAAGATCCCTCAAGCCATGTAGAGTGGCCCCCCCCCCAAAAAAAAAGAATAACCATAAAATGCACTTTCAGGTAGTGATGGAAAGAACTATGGATAAACATAAAGCCAGGTAAGGCAATAGAGGCTATGTATCGTATGTATAATTGTGTGTGTGATTATGAAAAAAAGAACTGGACTGGACTTAACAGTTTTTTCCTTTTAAAAAGGCCTAAAATGTCCTGAACTCTTTCATTTTTGTAATGTGGTATGCTTTCACTTTATTTAATCTGTATAACAGTTCTATGAAGACATTTTTATTACCCAGAAGAACTAGAAGACAACTTGCTGAGGTTTATTCTCTCTTTAGTGACTGAGTAGTACTTAAACATGGGTCCTCCAGTTAAGTTTAGTGTACTTTTTATTACACACACTGCTTCTCTTGCTGTATCCAAATGTAGCTATGACTGTGAAACAGTGGAAATCAAAGATTTTTTTTTTTAATCTCTCCAAGGAATTACGTAAAATAGCTTTTCCATAACTGAAATTGTGAGAAACATCAGATCTCCATAGATGATAAAAATGCTACATGTGATAGGCCTTTTTTTTTTTAATAAATTCACATTTAAAATATATACATTGAAGGCAATTTTTTTGTTTTTTTTTTTTAAGTGAACTGTTTAAACTTTGTATGGGAAACTGGGTAAAACACATTTGAGAATGTAACCCTTTTATTCTCATAGTATATCCTAACATCCTTTGGTACTTGTACTGCTTAGAAACACTGTAAACTGCTTCCCCCAAAGACCTGTCTTAAATCCTACCTAGCATCTTGTGAGGCACAGAGGAAAATCCTCAAGAAAAGTACATGATGGTTTGTATCCTTTCAGAATTCATGACCTGGTTAAAGAAAAAGATGGCTATATTAGAAGCATTATAATAAGGTGATGCAGGAAGTGAAAGTCCTGTTACTTAGTTCTTTTACCTACATGCTGCTTTATAGTTGTATCTGTTTTGTTTTGTTTGCTTATTTCCAGTGTCAGGTTCACATTGAGTAAATAGGCAAGAGTGGATAAATTTTATTCTGACCAATGTCCCCCACTTAATAGATAGTATATTTTGCTACACAAATTATTCTCAAAGTAACTTGACATTTTTATAAACTACTTCCTGTTTGTTAAGCAGTTATACTAGACACTATATACATTGTTTTTTAGTTACATCAATCCTATGAAGAAGATACTATTCCCATTTTACAGTTCAGGAAACTAAGCTCAGAGATCATCTGTATTGTCCAGTGTTGCTAAACTGCAAAGTCAGATTTCCATAAGTCCAGATTGTTGTCCTTTCAATTGTACCTTACTGGTTCTCATCTAGGCTTTGATCTTTGAATCTGATGATTTAAAATCATTATTAACTTTGCCTAACTGGATACATGCATGTGTATGGCTGATTCCCTTCTCTGTTCACTTGAAACTATTACAGTGTTGTTAATTGGCTATACCCCAATACAAAATAAAAAGTTTTAAAAAAGAGTAAAATAGGGAGGAAGAAAAACCTTTGCCTTCAACTAATTAAATGCAGAAGTATCTCTCTCTCTTACCCTTTTAGACATAACATGTCTATCATAAAATAACTTTTTCTTCCTTTTAGGACCCTATGTGCTTGGAACCGGGCTTATCTTATATTTACTCTCCAAAGAAATATATGTGATAACTCCAGAGACCTTTTCTGCCATATCAACAATAGGGTTCCTTGTCTACGTGGTTAAAAAATATGGTGCCTCTGTTGGGGAATTTGCTGATAAACTCAATGAGGTAAGAACCATAAATCTTATTTCCCATTTTAGACAGTACTAGAAGCATCAAAGGAGAAGGCAATGGCACCCCACTCCAGTACTCTTGCCTGGGAAATCCCATGGACAGAGCAGCCTGGTAAGCTACAGTCCATGGGGTTGCTACGAGTCAGACACAACTGAGCAATTTCACTTTCACTCTTCACTTTCATGCACTGGAGAAGGAATTGGCAACCCACTCCAGTATTCTTGCCTGGAGAATCCCAGGGACGGGAGCCTGGTGTGCTGCCATCTATGGGGTCACACAGAGTCGGACACGACTGACGTGACTTAGCAGCAGCAGCATCAAAGCCATCAAGTGACAGGAACAAAGTATATAAAAATGAATCTGTTTATAATGATTTCAGTTATAAATGGTAGTTACTAATTTGAGATAAATTTTTAAAAACTACAGACTTTCTCCAGCTTTTCCGTAGTTTTGTTCATTCAGCAAGATACTGCATAGCTACTGTGAGCAACTCTTGTTAAGAATTTGTGCAATTCTCCTTATGTGTGGGTGTTTTCACAAGTGAAGAAAATAAATCTTTTTATTACCCTTGATACTTTAACTGATCTTTGTTGTAAATATAATTGCAGCAAAAAATTGCCCAACTGGAAGAGGTGAAACAGGCGTCCATCAAACAAATCCAGGATGCTATTGATATGGAGAAGTCACAGCAGGCACTGGTTCAAAAACGCCATTACCTTTTTGATGTCCAAAGGGTAGGTTTCAAAACTTTCACAGACGAGTGAAATTACTGATGTGTTTATACTTAAAACAGAAATTTACAATCTTATGAAGGTTGTATAGTTTGAGCATAGTTTACTTGGAAAACAGAATGTTTGGGTGGGGATAGGCTGTTAAAGCTATTTAAACATCTAAGATCCCTGAAGCGGATAATTAGAATTATTACTCTAAAACTAGAGAGAATAAAAAATAGAACACATTTTAAATCCACACAGAAAGCTGATTTAAAAATGACATTCACTGTAAAATAACAGTAGGTGAAATACATGCCATGCATTTCAAACATGCATGTTATAAGAAAGTCTTAAAACATAACATGATCCCTAAAGATACTTAGCACATTATGTTTGAAATCCTCAGAAATCTCTTCATGCGTAGGTTAGAGCTGGAGAATTCTTCCTGCCTCATAAATAATATGTCACACAAAACATGGCTTTTGAAGATATAGCTTTTTATAAGAATCAAATGATAGTAATTAAAATTTTTATTTATTTATGAAATATTTAATAGGTATATTTTAAGTGTGGACACTGGTCAAGGCAAGGTGCTAGGATTACAGCAGAGAACACCAAGTCTGCTTTCTTAGTGCCTACTTTCTAGCCAAGGGTTGTGAGAAGGAAAGGAAAAAAAAATTAAGCAGATATGAATGTCAACTTGTGTGAAATACCTGTAGAATAATGAACTTATGTTAAAGGAAAAGAAATTTTAGAAGGAGGGCGTTGACTGTTTTGTTTGGCAGTTTAGAAAGGCTTCTGATGTGATATTTGAACTTGATATCTGAGGAAATATTGCAGACAGAGGGAAGAACAATCACAAGGGCCCTAACCCTGGAAGCTTGCTTGGTATAGACAAGGGACAGTAAGAAGGCCAACATAGCTGAAGTAGAATGAGTGAGGAGGAAGGTAAGAGGAAGCAAGGCAGAGAGTGGCCAAGGGCTGGATCATATGAAGTCTCATAGGCTTTTATGAGAACTTTGACTTGTACTCAGAATGAGAGAAAGTCATTGAATCTTTTAGGCAGAGGAGTGATATGATCTCACTGGTGTTTTGAAGAGTCACTCTGATGGCTTTGTTGTAAATAGCCTTCAGTCTTGCATGTGTTGGTTTGAAATGCCTGTGAGTTAGCCAAGTAAGAGATACAAGAGTCTGGAATCACTGGGAAGAATTTGGACATCATGAGCTTACAAGTGGCACTTAACAGCTGTAAGACCGGAACAAGAAGGAAAATAACTGGTGGAAACAAGGATTAATTTGTAGCTGCCCTACTTAATGGTCAAGTAATAAAGGGCCTACGAATTTGGCATCGGATTTAGTAATATGAAGGTTGGAAACCTTGGTAAGGGCTGTTTTAGTGAAGTGGTTGGAGGAAATTAAAGGAAAAAAATGGAAGAGGAGAATTGGAGTCTGGGTATAAATCACTGTCAAAATTGTGAAGGAGTTAGAATATTGTTAGGCAAAGAAATTAGTAGCTCGGAGGAGAGGATTTAGTAATCAAAAGAGATTTTTTAAAAGATAGAAAGTATAATTACATGTTAGGATCTGATAGAAATTAGTAGAGAGAAAATTTGATGAAAGAAAGGGGTATGCTTAGGGAGGAATTTGCTAGAGCAGTGTCCTTCCGTAGGGCTAGAGGGCTTGGAGTACACAGGTGGAAGGATTGGCTTCAAGAGCATCAACAGTTCCATAGTTAAAGGAAGGCAAAGTATGTGAGTATGGGTTCAGGCAGATTGGCTGATATAGTGGTACAAGTTTGTGAAATTCTTTGTTTGCTTTTTCTCAGTGAAATAGGAAGTTAGGTCATTTGCTGAAAAGGAAGGTAGTCAAGGCAGTATTTGAGATTTGAGGAGAAAGAAGATAGGGCCTACTTGAGCTTAATATCTCAAACCTTTATACTTAACAGGGAGATGTGTAAGGATTCTCATTACAGACTAGAAGATGACAATACCCCTGTCACTTTATTGATTATTATTCTGGAGGCAATAGGTGATATTAGAGAAGAAAAATAAGAAGTATAAAAACTAGAAATGAAACCTTAAAAGAAGAAAAAGACATGAAAAATAATACAATACCTTTGGAAAGGCAAGATGTTTCCAATAAGACAACAAAATCCAGAAACTTGGGTAGTGACGGATGTTAACTAGACTCATTCTGGTGATCATTTCACAATATATACAAATAACAAATCATTGTGTTTGTCTACCTGAAATTAATATTGTATTTCAGTTATACCTCAATTTTCAAAAATCCAGAAAACTATAGGAGGAAAAATTGTTAAGTTAATCTCATTTTAAAAAAAATTTAAATTTTGCATGTAGAAATTACCATAAACCAAAGTTAGAGATAAAAAGACACTTGCATTCCATGTGATCCAAAAGGGTAGTTACCTTAGGATAGACCAACATTCCAGTAGAAAACTAGGCATAGGACATGAACAATTTTTAAAGATATAAGTAAATGTAAATGACTTCTAAGTATATAAGTTTTCTCCTTATAGAATGACAATTAAAATTGATAATTTTTTTCTGCTTATCAGAATAGCAGAAAGTAAAAGGTTTTATAAACACTGTTGGTCATGCTATTTGTGTTGCTGGTAAAAGAATGGAGCAGTACAACTTTTCTGTAGAATTTGACAGTGTTAATCACAATCTGAAATGGATCTTTAAGAGCCTGGGCTTTGTAGCCTGACCCCTCGTATTCAGGCCTTGGCTTCATAATTCAGTGGCCCTGTAACCTTGGACAGATTCCTTGGTTTCTGCCTCAGTTTTCCTCACTGTAGAATGAATATAGTAACTATCCTGTGGTGTGATTTTAAGATTTGATTGAATTGACACACAGTGTTTAGAAGATAGTAGATACTCAACAGATGTTAGCTATTTTTTGTCCCAGCAGATATTCAGACATAACTGCAAAGATGTAAACTGCAATATGTAGTCGAAAGAATTATAAGCAATCTAATCTGTTAATAGACCTTAGTTAAATAAATTATGAGTTGTGAGACACAAAAATAGTAGAATCCAATGTAAGTTTTAAAATTGAGATGAGTCTATATGTCATAACCAGTAAAAGTGATGTTTATGTGTGTACATGTACATATGTTTTGTTTATTAAGTATTTCTGGGAGAAAATACAAGAAATATAGGAAGATGATAGCCTATGAAGGGGCTGGAGAGGGCTTATTTTTTACAGTAAATACTTATAAATATATTTTTGCTATATGCTGTTAGTTTTTTTTTAACCAGATGCATGTATTACCTGTTCATATTAAACAAATGAATTTTGCATAAAATACAGTTAAGTGGTAGCTGTTTTAAGAGGCAGAATCCTCAGAATGGAAGTAATCCTTTGTGCAAGCAATTTTCATCACTTCTTAATTTTGCTTCAGAATAACATTGCTATGGCGTTGGAGGTTACTTACCGGGAACGGCTGCATAGAGTATACAGGGAGGTAAAGAATCGCCTGGACTACCACATCTCTGTGCAGAATATGATGCGTCAGAAGGAACAAGAGCACATGATAAACTGGGTGGAGAAGCGTGTGGTGCAGAGCATCTCTGCACAGCAGGTACATGATGTTTCAAAGCTTCTGGAGTTGTATTGATAACTGATAGTATAGGGATAGCTGGCAGGAAGTCTTTAGCCTAGCAGTATTGGGATAGCCCTGGTTCATTTTTCTGGTTAGTGGTAACCTAGAAAGGGCTGCACAACTGCCGTGGTAGGTTTCCTCCTTCCTCAGAGCTTGGTTACCAAAAGGACTCTCTCTCACAGTGGAAAGATCACTGAGAACACTCGTGGCTGACTTAGGTTCAGGTCCCATCATCTGGGAAACATTAACCAACATAAACTTCTCTGTAAAACAAAAACTGGACAAGTCTATTTCTGAGCCTCTTCCATTTTCTAATTCTGTGATATCTATTCCATTTCCTCTCCTCAGCTGCTAAATTCATTGATCTTGAACAGAAATGTTTTCTATTTTATCTGTTTATTTATTTTTATTTACTTGTTTATCACTTGATTTCTTCTTTCCCAAATAAAGAGTATACTTAGGCATTTCTGGTCACTTTCAGCATAACCATGCAGTGCTGGAGAAAAACAGGGTCTATCGATATTTAATGAATTGGGTTTTTAAATTATATTCTTATATAAAAGTGATACACTTATTTAAGAAATTTGGAAAGTACAAAAGAGACAAAAATTATTGTTTCTTATCATTGTTTATTACTAATGTTTGTTAGGTTGGTCCTATTCAAGCAAGTATTAGCTGTAAAGTATAACATCAATGGCACATGGTTACAGGATTGTCTAGCTTCAACCTCTAGACAGGTTTCACCCATAAAAGCTTTGAGCCAGGAGACTTTAACTATTCCCTGGTTTTGCTTTATTAAATAATTGATTATCTCCTATGTAAGGCTAGAATCAAGATTGCTGGGAGAAATATCAATAACTTCAGATATGCAGATGACACTACCCTTAAGGCAGAAAACAAAGAGGAGCTAAAGAGCCTCTGATGAAAGTGAAAAAGGAGAGTGAAAAAGTTGATTTAAAACTCTCAACATTCAGAAAAAAGACTCTTGCTCCTTGGAAGAAAAGCTATGACCAAACTAGACAACATTATTAAAAAGCAGAGACATTACTTTGCCAACAAAGGTCCATATAGTCAAAGCTATTGTTTTTCCAGTAGTCATGTATGGATGTGAGAGTTGGACTATAAAGAAAGCTGAGTGCTGAAGAATTGATGCTTTTGAACTGTGATGTTGGAGAATCCAACTCTTGAGAGTCCCTTGAACTGCAAAGAGACCAAACCAGTCAATCCTAAAGGAAATCAGTCCTGATTATTCCTTGTAAGGACTGACGCTGAAGCTCCAGTACTTTGGCCACCTGATGCAAAGAACTGACTCATTAGAAGAGACCCTGATGCTGGGAAAGATTGAAGAAGGCAGGAGGTGAAGGGGACAACAGAGGATGATCTCTAAGCCAGTAATCCATCTTGAGATTCTATAGTAACCTTAGTGTCTTATAGGAGGTATCTTTTAGAATTAGTGTTTATACCCTTCTGTGATTAGACAAGGTCTAACCAGCTTTCTCTTTCCTTATCACAGGAGAAGGAAACAATCGCCAAGTGCATTGCAGATCTAAAGCTGCTCGCAAAGAAGGCTCAAGCTCAGCCAGTTCTATAAACACATCTATCCCCATTAAGACAGCTAGAAGCAGTTAACTGACTAAATGGAAACTAGTCAATGTGATAAAATCTTTCTATATTGCTATCTACTGAAGTTACAGTTTACCTTTACTATAAATGAAAAGTTTTGAGTCTGATATAATGAGAGAATTAAAACAATCTGTTGGCCAGTAAGATCTTTCTCTAATCCATCTTGCTGTACATTTTGAGTTGTCCTGTGATCACTTTTAAATAAGCAGTTTCTTTGAATAAAATTTGGTACCTGGCTAAAAACTGTCAAAGTTATAGTTAAAATTTGTAATTAGTTCAGCCAGGTTAACAATAAAATGACAGTTGAAACAAAGTTTTTCGAGATGCATAATTTTCTGAAATATTATTTCAACATTTATTGGTAAAAAATTAAAGATGTCACTGAACTGATAATCTTATTAGTGGTAAGCTATTTCTTGCTGCTAGGTTATGGGGAATTTAAAGCTTTTCAGTGTTCTTAAAATGGCTAAAGGAAATCATATATCATTGACTTTATTTTCGCTTCAATAGTATGTCTGCAGAAAATACTATGGACTCAATGTGTCATAAAATTACTCTCAAGAATCCATCAGATAGAAAATTCTGCCTTTCCATAGGTTTGTCTGCATTTAATTCTCATACTTTTAGAAGGATTTACTTGTGAACAAATGGATAAAACAATCATTTAGGTCAATATTGATGGCTAATGTATTCATCTTCTATAGAAATCAGATTGACATCATTATTAAGATGTTGCTTAAAGGACAGTTTTCTAGGGTCAGTAGATGTTCCAAATTATTCATTAAATGAAGAATTGCGGTGCTAGGCACAATCGTACAATGGTCACACAGAGATAAAAAGTTCCTACCACAAGGTGTTAGTCTGCTGGAAAGGGAGCATATATGATACAATACAGATTTTAGTACAAGGTGTTTTGAGAGTACCATTTTAGGTGGTCTAAATAGCCTCATCGTTTCTCTTGTGTATAACTATATCAGTCAGTCTTGAGTCAGAAGCACAGCTACTAGGATATGTGTTTATATGTAAGAGATTTGACTTTATGCTCTTGTGGGAGCTGGTTAAGCAGTCTCTGTAAGCTCTTAATCTTTGTTTCTGATGAAGGAACTTGACATGCATGGAGCAGGCATTTAAGAAGGGAAGATAGATGTGAAGTGGGAGAGGGTAGGAACAAGTGGAAATTACAAGCACAGATTGAAACCCTTGTCAGTTTTTATTACCTCTGATCTTCATGGTATGATTGTCCTGCAAAACCCGAGGCCCTTCCTGATATTCCTGGTTCAAAGGTTAGAGAAGCTTAAGGATGACCCAAGGAGAGAAGTTGGGAAGTTACAGCCCTGCTAATACTGCTGAATCAACAGATCAGCAACAACATGGATAAGCCATAAAGTAGTTCCTACTTGGCACCTGCAAAGGCAGCCAGGCGTGAGGCTGTCAGCCCTCAAGCCAGTCACTTCAGACAAAACAGCTTCCCCTGGGACTCCTCATAAGGCCACTGGATCCGAGCAGAGACTGACAGTGGGCCCCATAGTTTCCAGAACCAGTAACCTGTGAATACATCCTATATTCACACAGCACTGCAACATGCTGTGGGTCAGCCACACGATATTCTGCCACCTGGACATTACTGTAGCGGCCAGCTACAGAGCACTTGCTGCTCCTTTTGGACAAGAATGTGCTATAGGAGTTTGTTTACCTACGTGCAAGGACTGGGGTGTCACAACCCAAAGTGAAGCCAGTCAGGAGTGAGACAGAGATAATAAGCTGAGCAGGGATTTTAGAGGCGAAACTCCAAAGTACAGTCCCAAATCTCTACCTTCAGAATATCAGTTTATATATATATACACTTGCATAGCTCAGTCAGTAAAGAATCTGCCTGCAATGCAGGAGACCCAGGTTCGATTCCTGGGTCGGGAAGATCCCCTGGAGAAGGAAATGGCAACCCACTCCAGTATTCTTGCCTGGAGAATCCCATGGACTGAGGAGCCTGGTGGGCTACAGTCCCATGGGGTCGCAAGAGTGGGAAGTTGATGTATAACACAGCTCAGCCCAGTGCTCTGACGGGGGGCGGGTGGTTTGAGAGGGTAGTTCCAGAGATGGGGGAGTATATGTATACTTATGGCTGATTGATGTACGACAAACCAACACAATATTGTAAAGCATTTATCCTCCAATTAAAAAAAATTTTTTTTTCTTTGTGATGGTTGTTGTTTAGTACATACAAATTGGTTGTGTGGTAATTGGTTGTGCAACCTCAAATTAGACATTGCACAACCAATTATTTTTTAAATATTTGCTATGAAAAGGTCAGATTGATTTGAAATATGTTTGTGTTAGCAAAAGATTACATGTCAATGAAAAGGAAATGTTAGATTCTTTTGTTGTAAGTTTTGTAATGACCATAAAAATAATTTATCAATACGAATCAAGATCTTTCCAATCAAGTGGCCAGTGACCTAGTTCACTGGTTATTCTTAGTATCACTCTGGTGGAATAACCAGGTAAGTTTCCTGATTTGCTGAAATATGAAGTAGACAATATCACTTGTGGTATAATCTATCCAGAAATATTTTACCTGAGTCTATCAACACTTAAGATGTAAATTCCAGTTTCCAGGAAATGCAGGAGGTAGAGGAACAAGATGAAGAAGAGACCCTTGGACTGCAAGGAGATCAAACCAGTCAATCCTAAAGAAAAAAATCCTGAATAGTCACTGGAAGGGCTGATGCTGAAACTGAAGCTCCAATATTTTGGCCACCTGATGCAAAAATCCAACTCATTGGAAAAGACCCTAATGCTGGGAAAGATTGAAGGCAGGAGGAGAAGGGGACGACAGAAGATAAGATGGTTGGATGGCATCACCAACTCAATGGACGTGAGTTTGAGCAAACTCCGGGAGGTGGTGAAGCACACGGAAGCCTGGTGTGCTGCAGTCCATCGGGTCACGAAGAGTCAGACATGACTGAGCGACTGAACCACAACAGCCTATAACCCACAGAAACTGAAAGAAGAAATGTGTACTGTTTGAAGCCTCTACATTTGTGATATTTGTTATGCTGCAATAGAAAACATATATTAAGGATCCCTACCATTTCCATCTGGTTTGCTTTTTTCTGATTCACTGTGGGTTCCCTTTCAGGGCATCTGATCCAATTTCCCACCTTGATGCAGGCTTTAGACTTGGTTTCCTAACCTCATACAAGGCCTGTAGACCCAATCTTCAGGTCACCAAAAACTGGTGGCTCTTCCCAGAATAAATAGCAGCTCCAGGTCTCAATTGTCTTTCTGATTTTTGAGGATTTCCAACATCTAGTTCATGCATTTAAAATATACATGTATATATATTTTTTTAACTGGAGGATAACTGCTTTATAATATTGTACTGGTTTCTGCCATACATCAACATGAATCAGCCACATGTATATGTATGTCCCCTCCCTCTTGAACCTCGCTGCCATCTTCTACCCCATCCCACCCCTCTAGATTGCCACAGAGCACTGGATTGAGCTCCCTGTATCACACAGTAAATTCCAACTGACTATCTGTTTTACTTATCAGTCATGCATTTTTAAATTGTGTGCTTCAAGTCGCTTCAATAGTGTCCAACCCTGTACAACCCTCCGGACGGTAGCCTGCCAGGCTCCTATGTCTATGAGATTCTCCAGGCAAGAATACTTGGGTGGGTTGCCATGCCCTCCTCCAGAGCATCTTCCCGACCCAGGGATTGAACCCATGTTTCTTACGTCTCCTGTATTGGCAGGCAGATTCTTTACCAGCTGAGCTACCAGGGGAGCCCTCTTTATCACTAGCATAGCACCACCTTAAACTATGGTGTTTAAAATGTTTTATCCAGCCTTTGTTGGTGCTCTTTAACAAGAGGATCTCTTTAAAGATCTAATCTGCTGTACGTCTAGGGATTTCCATTCACTCTTTAACTCACTGAAGTCTTATTCCCCACCACTATCATACCCCAAGCTGCTTTAGCAAAAAGATCAGGATCTCTTCATTTCTAAATCCGATCAACTCTTTCCAGTCCTCATCTTAATCAACCTCTCTCTCTGCAGCATCTGGCAGTGTTCAGTTGAGTTCAGTCTCAGTTGTGTCCAACTCTTTGCAACCCCACGGACTGCAGCACGCCAGGCTTCCCTGTCCATCACCAACTCCCAGAGCTTACTGAAACTCATGTCAATAGAATCAATGACGCCATACAACCGTCTCATCCTCTGTCGTCCCCTTCTCCTCCTGCCTTCAATCATTCCCAGCGTCAGGGTCTTTTTAAATAAGTCAGTTCACTTTAGTATCAGGTGGCCAAAGTATTGGAGTTTCAGCATCAGTCCTTCCAGTGAATATTCAGGACTGATTTCCTTTAGGATGGACTATTGAATCTCCTTGCAGTCCAAGGGACTCTCAAGAGTCTTCTCCAACACCACAGTTCAAAAGCATCAATTCTTCAGTGCTCACAGCTTTTCCTTCTTTTCCTCCCTGGTCCCTACATTAGCTATTACTGCTGTCACTGTGTCCTCTCAATTTCTGTAACTGACTCCAGGGTTTTTTTCTTTAAAAATTTTTTTTGTTAATTTATTTTTTAGTTTTTGGCTGTGCTGGGTCTTTGTTGCTGTGCTGGCTTTTCTCTAGTTTCAGAGAGTGGGGGCTACTCTCTAGTTGTGGTGCTCGGGCTTCTCATTTCAGTGGCTTCTCCTGTTGTGGAGCAGGGGCTCTCGCATGTGCGGGCGTCAGTAGTTGTAGCACGTGGGCTCTAGTGCACAGGCTTGATAATAGTGGCATACAGGCTTAGTAGCTCCACAGCACGTGGGATCCTCCCTGATCAGGGATTGAACCCGTGTCTCCTGTACTGGCAGGTAGATTCTTTACGAGCAAGTCACCAAGAGAGCTCCTCCACTTTTTCTGACTCCCTCTTAAGTGATGGTGTTCCTCAGAGTTTTGGAATGTTTTATTCTCATTCTACAAACTGTCCCTGGATAATCTGATCCATCCCCGCGGCTTCTACTGTCATGTGTATGCTGATGGTTTCCTAATCTATATCCCAAGTTGTATGAGGCAGGATAAGTTAAGTCAACTGAGGTAAGAAACTGCCCTGAAATCTCAGTAGTGTAACGTGGAAAAGTTTATTTCTTGCTCACACAGAATCCATTCTAGGTCCAGGTGACCCACCGGAGAAACTATTCTCCTTATAGTGACTCAGTGATCCACTTTAGAGCTTTCAACCTTATCTTCTCATCACAAAACCTCTGTGATCACCCAGAAGGGGAAGGGATCAGAGGAGGTCTTCCTTCAGTAATTAAACACTTCAACTAAAAGGGAACGTCATCACTTGCATTCATAGTCCATTGGCCAGAGCTTATCACATGGCACTACTAAACTGTGAGGGTCTGTGCCAGGAGAGGAGATCTGGTTCGGGGTGAGAACTAGTACTCTCTACCACACAGCTCTGGGTCTTTCATGAGCCCCTGACCTGTGCATCTGACTACCCTCTTGACATCTCTCGGTAACACAATCCACAGGCACCCTAGGCTCAGTGTGTTCAAAAGTAAGCTCATTGTATATGTCCAGTCCTACACTCACCTTCTTCTATATTCTCACCATTAATTGGTGATTCAAGGCAGAAACCTGGGAGTTATCTTGACCTCTCTCCCCCTTACCTTTCTCCCACATCACCTTTCTGCCCTGCCTCCTCTTCCCCACGGCCAGTGTCTCTGATTAGATCATCCTGTTTCTCCCTGGAACTCTGCTGTTCTAAAGGACTCCCTGCCCCCTGTCTGGCCCACACAAGTCCCTCCTACACTGTTGCCCAAACCAGAATGTGATCATGTTTCATCCTTCAGCAGTCTCTCCATTGTCTCCAAGGAAAGTCTGTTTAAGGTCGTTTATCATGTGACCTTGAGCTTCCTCTACAGTCTTTCTTGTTTCGTTCCCCCAATGGAAAAAGATTCCACCCACTCTTAATCTCTGTAGCATCAGCAGTGATGAAATACTTGCATTTCGCTGAACATCACAAACGTGACAAAGCATGTCTTTGCTCACATGGTCCCTCTGCCTGGAATACGCTTTCTTCCTCTGTCTGCCTAGAAAATGTGATTCATCTTTCAAGAAGCAACTCAAACATCATCTTCTCTATGATGTTTTTCTTGACACCCACTTCCCTTCATTGTGTGACCTGAGCCTTTTCTCTTGAGTCCCACTCCATCCTTTATGTCTGACACGGCTTATTTCCTTGTCTCTTTCTTTACCCAGAGTTTATTTGATGTGATACAATCTTCCTTACAGGTCATGTTTGGAATTCACACAAGAATTCCAAAACCTTTAGTGGTTCTTTATTAATACTTAAAATATACGTTTTGCTTGGATTTAAAGACCTCCACAGTATATCTCAATCTATCTACACAACTGTTTTCTATCTCACCCTTTACCAAGGCCTCTCTCTTGAGCCATGCTGGTGTCCCAGAAATCCATCGCTCAAAGCCCAGCAAGCAATCCTGGGGTTGGGAACTTCCTCACACAGTCCCTTTCTTCTCCCCCAAGCATATTCCAGATCTCCCTGCTCGCAGCCTTGCCTGATCCTGCGTGCCCTGCCAGCTCTTCCCTTCTCCCGGACCTGCGAGTTACTCTGCCGTCCTCCTGGAACTGTCTTCCCCAGACTCTGCCCAACCAGCTCGTTCCCATCCTCTGGTTCTCAGGGTAAATATCACTCCTTGGACAGGAATTCCCGGGTCATCCATTTTATCTAAAGACATCCTCCCGTCACTGACTGTCCAGCATGGCACTCTTTCTTTCCTTCATGTCCCTGAACACAATCCGTAATCAATCTGTTATTTCCTTTTCTATTGTTACTCTTCTCAAGTAGACAGTAGGCCTCATGAACTTTCCTGCCTTCTCTCTAAAATACCCATAGCACATGGCCCATTGTGTCTATTGAATGTGTATACTTATTATTGTATGGGTAAATGTTTACAAGTAAATGATCCACCTTCCCTTTGAAGCAATCTCCATGCTTCATATATATATATGAAATATATATACATGATATTTTTACTTATTTATTTATTTTGGCCTGTACTGGATTTTCACTGTTGCACACAGGCTATTTCTAGTTGTGTTGAGCAGGGGCTACTCCTCCTTGTGGTGTGTGTCCTTCTCGTTGTCGTGGCTTCTCTTGTTACAGAGCATGAGGCTCTGGTGCATGTGAGCTTCAGTAGTTGTAGCACTTGGGCTCAGTAGTTGCAATTCTCAGACTCTAGAGTGCAGGCTCAGAAGTTGTGACGCACAAGCTTAGTTGCCACGCAGCATGCGGGATCTTCCCAACCCAAGGATGGAACACCTGTCTCCTGTATTGGCTGGCAGATTCTTTGTCACTAAGCCCCTGGGGAAGCTGGCGATTCCCATAGTCTTAAAACACTTAAAGTCTGTCTAGTCCGCACTTAACACCATTTGCTTTTCATTTTTCTCTATCAACCTTCCTTCCTTGGCTGGAATAAATGAGATTATGACATGCTTGGTGACAATGATAATGTCACACCCCCAGTGTGGTCCCCACAACATCTGACATGGTAGTTCCATATTCAATACTTAATTAGAAATAAACTTGTCTTATCCCCCCAACGTTCTGGCATTCGTGTGTCAAAAGATATAAAAGTTCTCTGCTTGTGGAATGAAAAAAAAAAAAATAGAGTTTGCCACAAACAGGAAGTGGGCCCCGGAGTTTAGACAAGATTTTTGCGACACGCAGCTTGATGGTGGCAGTCGCAGCGGCAGTAACCACTGTTTCATCATTCTGAGAAATCGGAATGACAGCAGAAGCAGCAAGTGAAAAGCTCCGTCTTAGACAATGACATCTTACAACCGGACTTTGTCTTAAAAGGTAAACTCATTTACCCCGTCTTTTAATATAGATGAAATAATCACCAAAACAAAAGGTTAATCTAATTTTTAGTGGTTTCAGTTACTTTTCTTAACCTTATCTGGTCGGGGAAAAGTTGTATGGGAATGGCTGCATTTAGTTGGTGGATTTTATGACAATCAGTAAGATTCTCCAATGCTGGACAAAATGTGAAAAAGTATGTGTATGGAGTGCTGTTTCTATTTTAATTTATGTTTCTGTCAAATGTTTGGAGTGTTGTTTTCAAAGGGTGTAGTCTTCCTGTTTTTCTCAGCACGGATTCGTAACTAGCGTGGATTCATTAACTACTTCCCTGTTGGATCGTGTGAAGGTTTTGTCTTTCAGGATGGTGGGGACCCAGCTTTTGTTTTACGTGACTGTCCTAACATTTCTTTGGGGTGGTTGTAAACTCAGAACCACTCATGGGAGGGTTAAGATTTTATGGAAAACTATGATCCTCCCCTCCCCCACCTCCCCAGTGATATGGTCTAGTACAAATTCATAGGATAAATTCATACTATGATTAGTGCAAACACATATTTCAATATTTAAAAAACACTACATTTTACAGTACTCTGCAAAGAGCACTGTTGA
The DNA here is from genome assembly GCF_019320065.1 of Cervus canadensis. NCBI lineage: Eukaryota > Metazoa > Chordata > Mammalia > Artiodactyla > Cervidae > Cervus > Cervus canadensis. Next base: position 30,674,510 of record NC_057387.1, on the reverse strand, counting down.
CTTTGTTTATTATCATTATGTTTAATTATGTTCCCTTTTTTTTTTTATTGGAATATAATTGCTTTACAATGTTGGGACAGTTTCTCCTGTGCAACATGGTGAATCATCAATATGTACACATATATCCCCTCCTTCTTGATTATTGACTTTTAAATTAGAAAAGGAACAAAAAGTACTGGAAAAATTGTTACCCCTTTGGATTCTGCTATGGAGATGGACTTTCTATCCCTAGGGCTCAGAATTCTCACCAAATTTCCCTTTTGGCATCTTTCTTGTTATCCTAGATTACATGATCTTTAAAAGTTTGTTTGATTGTAAGGCACCTGATAATTTTGCTGTTGTAACTGGTACATGGCAATGAGGTGTCCTTCTCCAAATCTTCCCCTATGTCCAAGGACTCAGAAATTAATTCACTTTTGACAGCTGAATAATTAAGTACAAATATCATTTATTGCCTAAATAAATAACCTTAAAATACAGTAGTTATAGCAGAATTAAAAATTCTTCTCATGGGTTTATTTAAGTATGTAGTAAAATTGTGGCCTCCTAAAATTGTTTGTTATTTTATTTTGTTTAAAGTGGAAATAATTTTTTATCAACAGGCAGGAAACTAGAAAAGCAAGCTATAGTACATAGTTACAACAGAAAGACCTATCACCACTCAGAGGCTTATAGAAATTTTCAGTGAAATAGAAAAATGTTTATGATGAAACACTTAGTAAGAAAAGAAAAAGAGATATGAAGAAGTATCTCAGCTAGCTTTTAAAAGATGCATGGAAGTACAACAAAAAGGAAATACACTAAAATATTAACAACAGTAGTGGAAGTTTGAGTGATTTTACTTTTCTGCTTTTAGGTACTCTATACTTTTTTGTATAAATAAATAAAAGAGGGGAAATACAGAAAGTTTAACATGAAAGAACCATAGCTTATATAAAGATGTTGTCACACTTGAAAAGATAATATGTGAACAAAATAGAAGTTTCTGATGCAGGACCTCCAAGAGCAAGTTAGTTTGCCCAGCACTGCTAGGGAAGACCGAAGCCAATGCATCAGACCTACGTGACACTCAATATTAAAACCATCCATTCTGCTTCTTTCATACTCCAATTTGATGTTTATCAAGAAAAATTATGGTTTTAATTGGATTTCTCATACATTTTGATGAAATGCACTAGCTATACAAACATGTTTCTTATGTTATTCTAGTTCATACATTGGTCTCCTCTGAGCTGGTTGGTATGAGTCTGTTCTGGAACATTCAGTCAATTCTTGATGCCCTGATGAGATCAAATGTATGGACCTACAGAGCTGAGGCCTCCCTGCTGAACTTTCGTCCTCACGCTGTAAAGTTTGGGACCACTGACCTCACTAGCACATCCTCCCACCATTTGCCTCTCTCCTTCATCACAGCTCCAATATTAAGATCACAATCTCAGAACTGGCCTCTCTGCTGCCTCTCTTTTCCAAGGTTTCTAAGACGTACCTTTTTTTTTTTTTTTAATTCTCAGGGGAAGGCAACATGGGAAACCACATGCCCAAACTTGAACCAAATGATAGTAAGTCTGCAACACAACCCATTACTTGCCTCGATGCCAAGTTCAGATGGACTGGAATCACTGGACACTGTGCTGAAGTGAAGCGACAGCACTATCCCCTGTGCTGTCAGGGGATAGTATTTCTGAAGTTGGGAGAATCAGATGCAGGATCTAATGCCAAGAAGAGTGAAAATGGGAACCAGGGAGAACTATCTGATCCTCCAAATATGATAAAGGGAGTCTCTGTGCTCAACATTAGACCATCTTGGTAGTTTGTGAGAGCCTGGCCCCCTTCCCCTGAGTGTGCGTGCTCATTCAGTCATGTCTGACTCTTTGCAACCCCATGGACTGTAGCCTGTCAAGCTCCTCTCTCCATGGGATTCTCCAGGCAAGAATACTGGAGTGGGTTGCCATTTCTTCCTCCAGGAGGGTCTTCCTGACCCAGGGATTGAACCAGTGTCTCCTGCTTTGGCAGGCAGGTTCCTTAGCATTGAGCTACCAGGGAAGTCCCTTCACCAAGGCTGCCTTTGGCTAGCCACTGTTAACAGCTGCCCTAAAAAACAAATGAATCAAAAAAAGGCAGCGATTTCTAAGGTAATACTCCCTGGGACGTCGGGAAATGCTAGTTCTAGGTATCACTTTTGGTCTTTAACCCCTGGCCTTGAGATTCTCTGCTTAAGTCCCAGGGAGCATGTGTCTCTGGGTCTCATTAAAATCTTTGAGGGAGAGCACTGAAATGTTATTACAGGGACAAATGGGACTGCGGAAACGCTAGGCTCTTCTTTCACATGTGTAGCTGATTATTGTTTAAGCTCCTGATCTAGTTTTCATGTTAAAAAATACAGGCTTGGGATGACCCAGAGGGATGGGATGGGGAGAGAGGTGGGAGGGGGGTTCAGGATGGGGAACACATGTAAATCTATGGCTGATTCATGTCAATGTATGGCAAAAACCACTACAATATTGTAAAGTAATTAGCCTCCAACTAATAAAAATAAATGGAAAAAAAATAAAAAATTAAAATTAAAATAATTTTTGAAATGAAAAAAAAAATACAGGCTCTAAGAAACAATGCTCCCTCCTCTTACAGAGCTGTAGCCCCATGGTTAGACTACACTGGTTGCTTGGATAACGGGGAGCATGTGGGGACCCTTGGGCTGGAGAAGATGTGGCCGATACACTAATCCCCTTTGTATTCTTTCACAGAGGGACCAGGCACCCATCGCACCATAGTCTCAGCAGTGACCTCTGCACCCTGCCTCTCTGGCCACCCCAAGTAAGCAAGAAATGCCTCCCATTTCATCTCATACCACATGGCATTTGATTCTGTGTTGACCACTTTGCCTTATGGACTTGGGGAAGGAGGTCTGGGGAGAAGGGACCAGAAACAGCAGAAGTAAATCAGTATTTTACCTTCAGAGTGTGGCTCTTAACCTGGGGTCCCCCATGCCTCGAGAGACTCATGAAGCCCCTAAACATAAAATTTGCTATGTGCAGTCTTATGAACATTTTTAAGGGGGAATAGAGCCCATAGCTTTTACTGACACCTCAAATGGATCTGGAACCTGAAAGCCAAAAGTTGAAAACTGGGGGGAGAGATTGCAAGTTGACTAACCAGTGTAAAAGCTATTTCAGGGGATTACCCATAGGTGGAAAAGGTTACCCTCTTGTCTTAAGGCCTTCATAAAGTCCCATGGGTCATCTGCTCTCTTTCTTCACCACAACAGCAAAGAATATTTGGTCTTAGCCTTTTTTGCTGGGGTGATACTGACACTGCTGCTGATGGCCTTTGTCTTCCTCATCATAAAGAGCTGCAGAAAATGTAAGTCTCCAAGAGCTGTGACAGCCCTTCTTTCTCTGCCATTGAGGACAGAGGTAGCTTTGAGGGGAGTAAAACAGAGCCCGCACTCTCCACAGATCCAGGAACCCCTTCACTTCTCTCGCGGCCCTCTTCATCCTCCACCCTTCCCACCTCCAGCACCTCCCCCCTACCCTGCCCCTTCACCAAAGATTAAAGAAAGAAGCTTCTAATTCCTCCAGGCCCCATGGGTGAGACTTGTTCCTCTTCTTCCTGGCACTTCCAGCAGGTCATTCCAGGCCCCAGACCCTGGATCCTCCTTCAGATCATCCAGCCAAAGTAAGCCAGCCACTCTGTTTCCTGGATGTGGAGGCCTGATGCCATTGGACACTGGGAAACTGATTCTCTGAAGGGTTCTTCTGATCTCTTTGGGTCTTCTCTGACCCAAGCTTTCAAGTTGCTTTTAAATGTCACTTGCTTCTGAGAGACACCTTCCTCCAAATCGAACTGACTCATTCCTCCTCTTCCTTCCTCCTCGGCAGCTTTCATCCTCAGAGGAGGTACTTACCTATGCCAGCATGATTTTCAAAGCCCCCAAAGAAAACAGCGATCACCTGACCAAGAGTGTACAGAATGCTGTACACTCGGATCCTGTTGTCTATGCTCAGGTTAAAGGGACAAACTCGCCTTGCCTCTCCAGTGAGGCTTGAGTCCAGTTCCTTTTATCTTAGCTCCATCTTCATCCATCACTTTCCATTTTAACAAATTTTGGACTACGACCGGATGAAACCACAGCTGGAGCTGTCTGGGTGTGCTCGGACAATGCTAGTCACCAGTTTGAAGACCAAGGGTCAGCCTTTTCCTGGCCTGAGAAAAGATCTATGGCCCTCCCACTTGGACCAACAGACTGTTAGACCATTGAGAGCTGAGACTACCTCCCCTGTCACCTTCTAAAAAGTGTGATACAGAGCTCACAGCACCAAGTGTTCCCTTGGCATCATTGATCTACTTGGGAGGAATCAACCAGATGAACAATCCAGGTTGGATTACAAATAAAAGCAAACTCTGCAATGCTGACTCCTTCTCCATCATTGATGTGTCTTTCCCCATCTCCTCTAGAGGTGCAGAGCTCATCCACAGCCAGAAAAGCCTAATGAAAGTGGTAGTACTCTGGAACTAACTCAGGATCGATTGGGGTACAAGTCCCAAACTCTACCACTAACTAACGTCCTTCACTCATTGGGGCAAGTATACTAAACTTTTGAAGCTTCAGTTGCCTCATCTTGAAAACAGAACTAATAACATATCTCCTAGTATAAAAATAAATGAGATATCATTAAGTACTCTATACATCCCAGAGCACTACACAAAACAAGGTCCCTGTTGGATAAAGCACTATTCAAATGAGGATGTCCATCTCCTTGCTATAGCATAAGAGATATGCATAGCAACAGTATAGGGGAACTAAAAATGGATCTAAATGTTAGCCCCCTCCCCTGCCAAATTCCAATGGATGACCCCATAGATGGTCCTAGTAAAAATATCAATAAGATTACTTTTTACTAGGTAAGATTATTCTAAATTTTCTTTGTAAGCCATAAACAAGAAAGACCATTCATAAAAATAAGCAAATAAAAGTAAGATGGGAAGTCTGACCTGAACAGCTAACTGAAAGTACTGTTTTATTAAGAATGGCTAACTTCCCTGGTGGCTCAAACGCTAAAGCGTCTGCCTGTAATGCAGGAGACCCAGGTTCTATCCCTGGGTCAGGAAGATCCCCTGGAGAAGGAAATGGCAACCCACTCCAGTACTCTTGCCTGGAAAATTCCATGGATGGAGGAGCCTGGTAGGCTACAGTCCATGGGGTCACGAAGAGTCGGACACGACTGAGCGAACTCACTTCACTTCACTTCAGTGGTTTATGAATGAAAAAATAAAGGGATAAAATAGAAAGACCAGAGATAGACCAAAAATACAAGAGGAAATTTAGAGTATGATGAAGTTGGTATATCAAATCATTTAGGGAAAATTAGTTTATTCATAAATGGTGTTGAGAAAATTAGGTAGTCATGAAGATGAAAATAAGATCAGATCTATATCTTACTCCATTTTTAAAAATTCCAGATATGTCAAAAATTTAACTAAAAAAATCATAAAAGTACTAGAAGTAAATATGAGAGAACTTTGAAACCAACAGAGTGAAGTATGCCTTTGAATACATGACGCATGGTCAATAAAACAGAAAGGACTGATTAACTTGACTTACAAAGTACCCTTCAAAAGATAAATGGCAAGCTGGAAAAATACTTGCAGAGCATCTCATAGACAAAGGGCTGATTTTCTTAATATATATGAGTTCCTATAAATCAATAAGGAAAAAATGAACAACTCAATAGAAAAGTAAAAGAACGGATAAGGTTAGGCTCTTAGCAGAAACGGAAATATAAATGGCTTCAAACATGAAGAGATACTGAACTTTACTCTTTATTTAAGATCAATCATAATTAGAACTATAATTAGATAATAAGTTCCATCAGTAAGATCCACAAAATTCAAAAAGTTTGCTAACAAACTGGACAAGATTGTGGGGAACTAAAACACATATATACTACTCGTGGGAGAGTGAGTTGATACAACTACTATGAAAGACATTTTGGCAACAGCCAACAACATTTTAAATTCTATTTCAAAGACTGTGTCCTACTTAAACCTGTGGAAGTCACCTATGTCATTTGAATTGCAGCATTCATCAAATAGACTAAAACTAAGTGAGGCTTGTTATACTCAAACACTATTCTGAGTGCTTGGCATGTGTTCATGGAATCCCCACAAAACACCAAGAGGTTGCAGCAGTTATTATTCTCATTTTTGGTACAGAAATGGAGGCACAAGGAGGTCAAACAACTTGCCTGAGCTCACAGTTACACACGAATACTGAGTTCATACCTGTATTTACGTATGTTTAGTCTCTCTCTGGAAGAAACATCATTAATGGTTTTAGTAATTGCTATTTTCTGGGGAGGGGAACCTGATAACTGAGGGAGTGAGGGGCAGAGATGGGAGGAAGTATGTTTTCCTTTAAAAACCCTTTTTTGTAACTTTTGAAGCCCTTCATTTACCTTGTTGAGGATTTTCAGGGAGCCTGATACCTAGTGTTCCCATTCCCCACCTGAATTCTAGACCAAGTGAGAAGTAAGAGGACTCGGCAGATAGAGATCAAAGCAGCATCTTTATTACAAACATAGGAAAATATAAGCATTAACTCGTAGCTGCAGAACCCGGAACTCCATGCACTAAGGCAAGTCCCTGCCCCTCCCCACAAGCAAACGGCAGCTCAGCTGTCCCCAGGAGTTGCGAAAGATAGCGTGTGCTCTTGAAATCTGCACCCAAGGGATTAAAAAAAGGAAGGGGAAGGGCAGAGCAGTCACTTCTGGTTCCTACCCCCAGACTCACTCATTAGACAGATCACTCAGCCTCTGCCTGGGCGTCCCTCATTAAGGAGTGCCCACCAACGGAGCTCAGTCCACGGGGAGGAAAGCTTTACCCACAAACCTCTCTTAAAAATATATTAAGTAATATTTTTGAGAAGCAAGGGAAGAAAATTAAAGTTCAAAGAGATGAGATAATTTACCCAGTGTCTCCCTGCTAGTAAGCGGCAGAACAAAATTTAAGTCAAGTCCTCTGACTTCAAATTCTTTGCATCTGGCCTCCACCGCAAGCTGTCCCAGAACCCATACAGTGGCAAAGAAACTGGAAAGGTCAAGTTAGATGATCTATTCGAGATGGAAAGCTGCTCCTGACAGCTGGATTTTGAGGGGAAGACAGAGGAAGAGAGAGTTGATAAAGGAAGGGCTCCCTCTGTGTAGAGCCGGTTTAGGGAAATAGTCCTGGGAAGAGATAGCAGTGCCACAGCGCAGTCGGCCGCACGAGGGCAGCAGAGCGCCAGGAATGCCCTTGTCCCCCGCGCCGGCTGTGGGATGTGTTGGTAGGGGAGGACTCGTTTCAGCTGAAACTCTGAGCAGACTTCAAACAATTCTACCAACCCTGAAGTTAGAAACACATCAGCTTTCCAGTTCAGGGCCAGTACCTTATGAACAGCTTGCAAGAAGATGTATAACCATCGTCCTATGGCCACCCAATACATGAAACATCAGATTAATTCCTCTTCCCTGTTTTATTGAAACTTCCTATTTTTAACAGCACAACCCTCCATTTACAAAGTCTTGATTTTTTTGTGTCCCTATCATGAAAAGTGGCACACAACTAGCCTTACTGAAAGATGAAATGAGTAAATAATTGGCTGCAGATTCAATAAGTCTTTGGTACGTAAGGGAAGAAAACAGGCTGTGGACCCAACCGTGGAACCAGAACCAAATCCTACAGGATTCCCAAAAGAAATAGGTTTCCAGATAAGTAAGTGTGCATCTTCCAAGATGTCTATGGATGTCTTCATCTGTCGTGGATGTCTGCTCTCTTGCCTTGTGTAGCAGAATGTCCTAAACCACCCAGCCAAGGAGGGATTGCTGTTTGCAAAACAGGTGGGCTAGTGGCTTCTTTGTACAAATTCAACTCATGGCCACAGGAGAAGGATTAGGATTGTTTAGTGGCTGAGGGAAAACACAGCACTTTTGATGTTTGATCTGGGACTGGGGAAGCAAGGGGTCTGGCTGAGTGGGCATACAGAGGATGGTAGGAGTGGGGTCCCCCTCCCTGCTCTTCCCATCAGCCTGATTGTTGAGTAGCTTTGGGTTCCCTAGCTATGCAGAGAGAGCTTAGGGCTGAAGGAACTGTGTTCCTAAAAGACTCTGTGAGAGCCTGGACCTAAACGTGCAGATGTGTATAGAACCCCCCTATCCCAGGCCTGCCCAGACTCACGCCACTGAGTCTCCTGAGCATGGAGACTGGCCAAAACCCTCTCAGGAGGGACTGGAAGAGCAGGGTTTTTATGAGGGCAGCAGAAGCAGTGTGGGAGATTCCAGGGTCTGAAATGCAGGAGACACACTTTAGGGGGAGAGAGGTGTAGACGTGCAGGTGGAAGCTAAGAGTGTAGGGAATCCTGGCATTCGTGACAGTATCACCTCGCTTGCACCCACAACTACTGATGCCCTCATCTCGATTTGTTTCCTGATGTGAATCAATATTTCTCTTAACTTATCACACTTTGGTTTCTTACTGATGAGAGGCAGTGTCCATTCAGCCTGGTGGCAGTTTCCCATAGTTTCCCAAACTGGTGGCAGTTTCCCAGTTTTTGAGCCAAGAGACTCTGAGAACCTCTGATGTAGCCTCTCCCCCCTTCTTTCGGTAGAACAGCATGGAATACTAATTCAGAAGTAAACTGGAATATTATACTTTAAAACAAACTTTTCTAGAAATACTTTCCCAGTGATATCCTGAGAGAAGTTAGTCATACCTTGAAGTTCATTCAACACTGGGTCAGAAATTTATTGGCTAAGGAATACAGCAGAAGTGATCTCCTGGCCCCCTGATCGAGATTTGGCCCTCTTCTTCACTTTTGACTAGCTGATTGCGTGAGAACTAAGATCTTGAGATGTTATCTGACTGTGGCCTTGCTCAGGAGTGGCCAAGCAACCCTCTGACTGCCTCTGTTCTTCCCTATCTGCAAATGATCGTTGGCGAGGTTGAGGGGCCTTCAGAACACCTGAGATCAGAATCCATCCCCAAGTCGTGGGCCAGCTGTCATGGTGATTCTATTGTAGCATCATTTTATTTATGAGCTTAATAAAAGAAATCTTCAGCCCCATCTGTTCAGTATGAGCCATTGCCTTTGGAGTCAGGACACGTGGAAGGGACTTCAAAGAGTTGTCTACTTTGTTAGAAATAGAAAAGGAGAATTGAATTGAGATTTATTGCCTACCTCTGCTGGGTGTTTCTGCAGCAAAAATGGCAAACTCTGTCATAAGGGCTTCACAGGGGCCCAACACCAAAGTTTGTTTTCAGAGAGAAAATCAGATGTCATGATTTAAATGTTATCAACCAGTTAGCAGCAAAGCTTGGTGCATGGGGCCTGCGTTCACCTCTCACCAAGCTCTGGTGACACGAATGCAGCTAACCTCCTTCAGAGCCCAGAAGGGACCCTGATTCAGGCTGCATGTTCCCATTGCCTGAGTGTGGGAAGCTGGCTGCGGCTAAACCAGGCTGTACAGTGCCCTGCTGGATAAGATTTAGGGTTGGGTGCCGTTGCCTCAACTTTCACAGCACCATGCATCTCTCCTTTAGAGTACTTATAGTTGACAATTTCAGATCTGTGTGTGTGAGCATGTGTCTGAGATGGTTTGCCTACCTCCCATTCTACATTATAAGCTCCATGAAGACACATGCTATTTCTTTGACTCAGCTGTGTATTCCAGAATCTGGTATGGTCATTGTTTGTTGAATGAATGAATGAGTGAATGAATAAAAAATCCTGGGGAGTATGGGGTCCTCAACTTATACGGGAGTAAACAGGCAATAAGTTGCCCTAGGTCATGCCTTAAAGAAGTGAAGATGGTTTTGGCAAAAACCTAGGCTCCAATTGTGTCCCACAGGGAGTGTTGTGTGCTTAGTCACTCGGTTATATCCAACTCTTTTCGACCCCATGGACTGTAGCCCAACTCCAATACTTTGGCCACCTGATGCGAAGAACTGACTCATTGGAAAAGATCCTGATGCTGGGAAAGATTGAAGGTGGGAGGAGAAGGGGACAACAGAGGATGAGATGGTTGGATGGCATCACTGACTCAATGGACCTGAGTTTGAGTAAATTCTGGGAGTTGGTGATGGACAGGGAGGCCTGATGTGCTGTAGTCCATGGGGTCGCAAAGAGTCGGACTCAGCAGAGCAACTGAACTGAACTGTACTGTAGCCCCAGGCTCCTCCGCCCATGGGATTCTCCAGGAAGAATACTGGAGTGGGGAGCCATTTCCTTCTCCAGGGGATCTTCCCAATCCAGGTCTTCTGCCTTGCAGGTCGATTCTTTACTGTCTGAGACCCCTGGGAAGCCCCCCCAAAGGGTGTGGTCTTGGGAAAACCAAGCAAGATGTTTCTTTGTCTGCACCCCACACCTCCACAGCTCTTAGACGGCAAAATCCAGGAATGCCATGGGAGCCACTGCTTTGAGTTCTTAGGGCTTCTGCTCTGGCCCCGGAGCCAAATTATCACCAAACCTTGGGTTTCAGACTGGCCTGGCTGTAGACTCTTGTGTTTCATTAACAGATGTTTCTGGTTCGTTTGTGTTCCCTCATTCTCTAAAATGTTGTTTTCTACATTTCCATACCCAGAGGAGGTTGGAGTCTGTTTTATAGTTATGCCCACAGTCTCTCCATTGCCCAAGGTATTTCTGTGGCTTCTGAGCACAAAAACAAACAAAAACCTATTAGCCAACTAGCAGTGCTTGTGTCTGATGCTGTCTGTGCCCTGTGTCCACTTGAGAGGTTAGCCGATTCCCCACATGGTGGCCTTGGGGATTCTGGCTTCTCTGAAGTGGCCCCATGGGAAAGATGGACGTATCTACACACCCTCTTCTGAACACAGTTCCTACATTTAGGAACAGGGAGCCGTACAGATCAGGGAGCAGTGGGTACGGAACCCAAGATAGAAGAGTCGAGGAGGGAACTTACCAGCGGTGTGGGGCTCACAGAAGTTTGGCTGGTTTTCTGGTTTCTCGTTAGGCCTTTACCTGCAACCGTCCAAGGGAAGAAGGAGGCACAGAGCTTAAGGGCCGCTCCTCCTGTGGTTCAAGGCCAGGCCTGAGGCCCTTGGGCTTGTCCTTTTCCACTCCCAACCACTCCCAGCCCTTCTTCTCAAGGACACCTCTCTATGCCTGCTTGCCCAGGTGCCCAGAAGCTCCCCAGTGTCTCAGCCCCCTCCTCCCTGGCCCGCACATGCCTCCACAGTGCTCCCTGCCACCTCTCAGGGTGCCTTTGTGACCATGAAGCAGATTTGCCCTCAGCCCGTGGGCAGGCTGCACAGGAATCCAGGGGTCCAGGCAATAGGAGGAGGGTCACATTCACCCATTTGAGAACTGTTCCTTGACCCCTTTCATTTTCCCCAATTTCCACCACCCCTGCCCCAAACTTCACCTACCCCTTCTGTTTCTTTGGTTTCTCCTCCTTGTGGACAAACGACTGAATATGGAGATGAGCCCTAAGCCCGTGATCAGTATGCAAATGATGAGAATGGACATCCTGGAAGGAATCACAGACAGCATCTGTATCTCTTGGAAGAAACCACATTTAAGTTCTCTGCTCAGGATCCCCTTTCCTGGGACCCATCCCCTCTCCCAGCCCCTGCCCCCACCCAGTTCCAGCAGCCCCTGGAAACCAGATTCTTTTAGAGCACCCATCACCTCCAGATCACACATGATCACGCATGATGGGACCTGGGGTGGCTGTCTGACACCAAGCCAGGCCCAGCCCCCTCCTCGGAGACTAACGTGGGACTGGAAGTGGGAGGATGCGGTCTTAGACTGGGGGAACAGGGGGAAAATAAACTCAGCAGCTTCAAGTGGATTATCTTCTCCCAGGGAAGAAAAAAAAAGTGAAATATAAGAGGGCAGTGGGGAGAAAGAAGAAGCAAACACAAAAGTAAAGCAGATTGAAGACAGAGAGAGAAATCCTGATGATGCTCCCCATTTCTGAGGGCGGCCACATCTCTGCCCCTGCATTTCATCAGACACTGCTTTCTCCTTATGATGAAATCTCCTCTTTAATCAAAATAGCCAGAGGGCATTTTTGCTGCTTGCAATCAAGAGTCCTAAACTGTTTTCTTTTGAAAGAAAGCAAACAAAAAAAATAAAAATAAGAAAGAAAGCAAACAGTCACACTGAAGATGGATAGTTCAAGAGGAGAAACAATACATAGCTGGAAAGCAGAGGGTGCAAACCCACTGCCGTGTTGCGTTGTTACTGCCCACCCGAAGCCCACTTGTCCCCTAAAGTTGCTCACCTGGAGTGATCTGCCTTGTGGACAACCTTGGAAGCCCTGCAGCTTCTGTTCTTGTTGCCCAAAAGGTCTGTGTCAGAAAGGATTTGTTGAGAGTCAAATAAGGCCCAACCTCAGGCCCTTCCGTTGCCTTCTGCATCCCTGCACCCCTGCCCATCCTTCTCTCAGTCTCCAGAGAGTGAGTGCCCTGGGTGAATACTGGGTTAAGTTCACCTGACTCTTTGCAACCCCATGGACTATACAATCCATGGAATTCTCCAGGCCAGAATACTGGAGTGGATAGCTGTTCACTTCTCCAGGAGATCTTCCCAACCCCGGGATCGAACCCAAGTCTCCCACATTGCAAGTGGATTCTTTTACAGCTGAGCCACCAGGGAAGCCCAAGAATACTGGAGTGGGTAGCCTATCCCTTCTCCAGCGGATCTTTCCAACCCAGGAATCAAACCGGGGTCTCTTGCATTGCAGGCAGATTCTTTACCAACTGAGCTATCAGGAAAGCCCACACAAGGCAGAAGGCGGATGGAACAAGCAAGGGCTGAAATCCAGCCCATACACTGTTTGCCAAACCATATACCCTGCCACTGAGTTCCATGCACTGGGAGGAAGGGCGCCTTTTCCAGATGTGCACAAATGTTCTATGTTGACTAAACATGGCCCTTGGTTAGAGAGGCTGACAGCTATGGGAGGGGACCGTCAGAGGCACCAGAGGGCCAGTCCTGTCCTTAAGAAACTGATCAGTAGGTAACGTAATTGTCACATTGTGTTTCTGACACCTATCAAAACCAGTAAGAGAGGGGCCGCCACGGTCACCCGCCTTGCCCCCATGAGAACATCAGGGGATGGGGTGTGTGTCTGTGTTTCATTTAAACTGAGGAGCTCATTTAGGTGGGACTTCTCTCATCCTGAGCCTAAAACTCAGGACAGACTACACACTTAAGTAAAAGCAGAGCCACACAAAGTAGAAATATGGTTGCTGAGAAGGATGTCACACTTTCGGTAAATGTGTGCTGAAGAAATTACTGACTGGTCAAACGTGAACAAGGCTCTCCAGTATCAGGAGGAGGCTTCCCCAAGCCTCCCTTATGCCCTTTGCTATGTTTTCCTACTGGCATTGTCCTCTGATGAAGCTAGAGAAAGATTTCCCTTCTAATTTTTATCTATTTATTTATTTTTGGCTGTGCTGGGTCTTCATTGCTGTGAGGGCTTTTCTCTAATTGCGGCGAGTGGGGGCTACTCTTATGTGAGGTGCATAGGCCTCTCATTGCGGTGGCTTCTCTTGTTGCAGAACACTGGTGTCAGGGTTCGTGGGCTTAAGTAGCTGCAGTTCCAGGTCCACAGTTTGTAGGATCTTCCTAGACCAGGGATTGAACCCGTGTCTCCTGCATTGGCAGGCAGATTCTTATCCACTGAGCCACCAGCAAGCCCAAGACATCCCTTCTAGAAATGGAAACAAGGAGAAGTCACAGGGCCGGGGGCGGGGGCGGTGGAGGAAGGCAGGAAAAAAAGGTAGAGCAATGTGCCTGAGAGAGGTTTTCTGGTATAAAGGGAGGTCTTCAACATTGGACAGAAGGACTTTGGGGAGCAAATGGAGCCCCTATTCCTTCTGCCTGGCCCAAAGGAGCAACATACTGGCTTAGACAGACTCGCCCCTCCAGGCTGCTCCACCCATGCCCTTCCAGCTGCTTCCAGGAGCAAACTGTACCCCTTAAAAGAAAGCATTGACCTCTTGGACCATATTTATCTCTGTATGTTATAAAATTATTTAAGTGGGCAATTTTTGAGGGTGCTTGCCTGGGTGCCTGTGTGCTTGCTAAGTCGCTTCAGTCATGTCCAACTCTTTGAGGAGCCCACCCGGCTCCTCTGTCCATGGGATCCTCCAGGCAAGAATACTGGAGTGGGTTGCCATTCCCTTCTCCAGGGGATCTTCCAGACCCAGGGATCAAAGCTGCAGTTGTTACGTCTCCTGCATTGGCAGGCGGGCTCTTTACCACTAGTGCCACCCAGGAAGCCCATCCAGGTGCCTAGACCACTATTTACAGCCTCAGCCACTTCTCAAGAAGTGAATATTCAAGATTCTAGTTCATAAGGCAAAGCTCTCACACCAGTGAGCCGCCCAAATCAGATGGCTGTGAGGGGAGAGAGGTTCTTAAGAGCACCCTGGGGCCCAGGCACCCTCCTCTTCCCCCAAACTCCCAGTTAATCATTAGCACCATCAGCAGCCACCCAGCTCTGGATGGATGGAGGGACCAGGTTAACCCAGAGAACCGAGTTGGTGCTCAATGAGTATTTACCTCACCAGCTCCCACCAACTGCCGTGAGTCACCCCCAGCTAGACCCACAACAGGTTCCTTACCTTGCCCGGACCAGAAACTGTTGGTGATGGCTCTTCTGTCATCGGTCACAACCAGCTCTGTAAAGTCCATGTCATCTCTGGCAAAGTCACGCTGGACACCACACCAGTACCAGCCAGTATCCTCCTTGGTCAGGCAAGACACAGTGACAATGAGCTGGTTTCCTGTATCCCTCAGGGCCACGCGGTCAGTGCTGTTGGGTGTGAAGGCAATGATGTTGCAGTAGTCCCGGAAATAGCCTCGGCACCAGTACTTGGGGTGGTCCTTATAGTGGGTGCTGTAGTTGCAGATGGCGGAAGCTGTGTCCAGCACAAAGCTTTCCTTGACCTTCTCATCCATGACCATGGCATCTGTGAAAACACACACAGACAAACACCATCGTTCTTTTAAACACATCTTGGCCCCTGTACCCTGGAGGAAAATTAGTGAAAGCATTGGAGGCAGATTTTTGCCTGTTTTGGGGTTGGCAACTAACCGATAGAGGTTGAACAGTGTTCCCCTAAAATTTATATGTTGATGTGGTAACCACCCAGTGCTTTTTTAAAAAATCTTATTTATTTATTTTTGGCTGTGCTGGGTCTTTGTTGTTGCATGTGGACTTTCTCTAGTTGCAGCGAGCAGGGGCTCCTCTCTAGTTGCAGTACTCGGGCTTCTCACTGCGGCGGCATCTCTTGTCGTGGAGCACGGGCTCTGGGGCACGCAGGCTTCAGTGGTTTCAGCTCCCAGGCTCTAGAGCACAGGTCAATAGTTGTGGCCCACGGGCTTCGTTGCTTCACAGCATTTGGGACCTTCCCAGATAAGGGTCTGAACCCGTGTCTCCTGTATTGGTGGGTGGATTCTTAACCACTGATCCACCATGGAAGCCCCACTCGGTACTTTAGAATGTGACTGTGTTTGGGTTTAGAACCTTTAAAGAGGTAATGAAGTTAAAGTAGGGTCATTAGAATAGGCCCCAATCCAATCTGACTGGTGTCCTAATAGAAAAGAAGATCAGGACACAGACAACAGAGGGATGACCATGAGGACAGTGAGAAGGTGGTCCTCTGCAAGCCAAGGAGAGAGATCTCAGGAGAAACCAAACCTGCTGACACCTTGATCTTGGACTTCTAGCCTCCATCACTGTTAGGAAACAAGCGTCTGTTGTTGAAGCCACACAGTCTGGGTTTGTTACAGGAGGCCTAGCAAACCAACACAGCAAACCTGGAGAAGAATTTTTCCCTGCTCTAAGAGCAGGGAAAATATGTAAGCCCCTCTGAAAGACTTTAGGAGGCCGCTCATGTTGCTTGGGGGGAGGGTTGAAGAGCCTGAGGCTTACTGTTAGTAAATTCTCCGCCCCTAGCTCACCCCTTGCTGCCCCACTTCACCTTGGCACCCTTGAAAGGAAAGTAAGGAGGTTTGAGACAGAAACAAGCTCATAGACATAGGAAACACTACAGTTACCAAAGGGGAAAAAATCAGGAGTTTGGGACTAACAGATACACACTACTGTATATAAACAGCTAAACAACAAAGACCTATTGTATAGCACAAGGAATTATATATTCAGTATCTTGTAATAACCTATAATGAAAAAGAATCTGAAAAGGAATATATGTGTGTGTGTGTGTGTGTTCACTTAGTTTCTCAGTTGTGTCCAGCTCTTTGCGACCCCATGGACTGTAGCCCGCCAGGCTCCTCTGTCCATGAGATTCTCCAGGCAAGAATACTGGAGTGGGTTGCCATGCCCTCCTCCAGGGGATCTTCCCGACCCAGGGATCGAACCTGCAGCTCCTGCACTGCAGGCAGATTCTTTACTGCTGAGCCGCCAGGGAAGCCCCAAATCAACTATGCTTCAATAAAAATTTTTTTTAATGTAGAAAAAGAAAAAGTAAGGCAGTTTTGAGGCTTCTGCTGGCTGTACAGTACTGAAGACAGAGGCATCTGGTTCTGTTCTGTCCTCAGGGGCTAAGAACTTCACGTTTCCTCTGTGCCTGACCAGAGAGGGGACCTCTGTCATCTCAAAATGTTGCTTAAAAAGGAAGTCATGCAGGCCTCATCCAGCTTGACGGTGGCTGGGGAAGTGTTTGACCAAGGAAATGAGATGGCTAAGAGAGCCCAGCCCTCCCTTAGCCTTCCAGATGCACATTGGGGCCCCTCAGTGCTGCCTCCAGAGTAGCCTGCAGTGGGTGTGACCAGCCCACAAAGCAGTCTCGTGTCTTGATGTCACTTGACAGGCTATGATATTTTGTTCTCATATGGACCCCATGAGAAAGATCATGTGATAATCAGTTTACCAGCCTGGATGCTGACCCAGAGAGAGGTGCAGTAACTTCAGAGATCACAAGCCTGGAGGAGGGCAGAGCTGGGGCCAGCCTGGTCCTCTGACCTTCTCATCTTTGGGGTCAGGTGTGTGCAGAAAGTGGGAAGTCCAGTCCTCATTTATCAGCACAAATGCTTTCAAAGGAAGGAGGGGAAAGGGAAGGGGAACTTACACTGAGAATACAGGGCCCTCATTTTAGCTGAGGGCTTCAAATTCCCCACCACCCTTTTATCAGATTGAAGAACAAGGACTAATTTGGACAAGATTTATTATTTTACCACCTTTTGTTTTCCCATCCAGCTCCTTCGGTGGCTTGCACTAATAAGCAGGAACTCCAGGCAGGAAAGGAAAAGCACCAAGTTTAGGGTTAGGACGCACCACCTCTGGGAAGCTTGGAGGCCTGGAGATGATCCTTCCCCATTTCTTACCTGAAAAGACAGTCAAAGAGAGCAGAATGAAGAGCCTCATGACTGGAAAGAAGTGAATCTTCAACTGGGATGACCAGATGGACCCAGGGGCCTTAGGAATCCTGGATCTGTTTAAAGGAAACAGATATCTTTGAGTTGAAGATGCTTTTATCCTGTTTGGAGAGACCAGGGAAAAGAAGGACCAACCAGTTAATCCAAGAAGTGCTGTCATGTACAGGTATCCCTGTTGTGCACTGCACAAAGGCACTTCAGCAGAGGGAAGCCATTTGCAGACATAAACTTACTTACAGACAAAATTCTGGGCTTCCTGGTAGAGCCCAAAACACAGAGGAGCTGTCCCTCCTGGATACATCCACTCTGGCAGACAAGGCACACTCAGAAGGGCACATGACTCCAAACCATCACTGACACACCTTCGTCTATGCACCTGTGCCCGGTCCTGCAGAGTGGTCCAGGTACCATCCAAGGTCAGGCCTCTTGTCTTGTTCACCACTCTTGGAAGCCCAATTCCTATTTAGCTGAAAGGAAGACCAATAAGGAGACTCATAGCTATCCTGCCTTCCAGGAGAACACTGCAGCCTCATCCAGGGAATGTGGCTAGAGGGTAGAGCCTGAAGCTGACATGCTGGCAACTGGAGCATGTGAGCAGGTGAAAGTGTGGGTTCTGGGGCATCAATAGCCAGGCTGTAGCCTGCAGACATCTTCAAAGCCTTCTTGGGACACATCAAGGCTGTCCGTGCGATAGATTCTTGCCCTGATTGCACGTGGGACCCATATGGTCTGGCTACTGATTTTTAAAGTTTGAATTATGGAACCACGCTCAGGTGAATTTAAGCTGAATGCTTATGTATCATACCCAGAGTTAGCACTTCTCATCAAGGGTTGGATGTGGTGATTGTCCAGGTTTTCAATAATGTCCTCTCCTGAGCAAGGAGAGCCTTTCTCTATTCACACCAAGTCAGCATTGGGCCAGCAGCAGGCCTGCATCATGGGAGGGGTTTTGCTTATATTGCCTCATTTATTCCTCAAGAAACCTTTGTGAGGTCAATAATTAAACTGCCAGTGGGACAAAATGTAGCAGCACTCTATAAATTCAAAGGGGCTCGAGAGACATACTCTCTGGAGGAGGGCGCAGCAGCCCACTCCAATATTCTTGCCTGGAGAATCCCATGGACAGAGGAGCCTGGTGGGCTACAGTCCATATGATAGCAAAGAGTCAGACATGACTGAAGCAATTGAGCATGTATGCAAGAGAAACATACTAATAAATTATAATATATGGAACTTAGTAATACAAGAAAATTCTGGATTTTGGATCCTGACAGAAGCCAACAATTGAGAAAGGTTGGACAGTGACTGGATAGATGGTGATATTAAGAAATTATTGTTGTGGACACAGTAGGGGAAGGAAAGAGTGGGATGAATGGTGAAAGTAGCATCAACATACACACACTGCCATGTGTGAAACAGATGTCTGGTGAGAAGCTGGTATATAACACAGGGGGCCCAGCCTGCTGTCTGTGATGACCTAGAGAGGTGGGGTGGGGAGAGGGATGGGAAGCTCAGGAAGAAGGTGATATATGTATAATTATGGCTGATTTTCATTGCTGTATGGCAGAAACCAACACAACATTGTAAAGCAATTTTCCTCCAATTAAAAAATAAGTTTTTTAGAAGTGAGAATAAAAGAAAAGGAAACACTGTTACACTTTTTTCCAGATGTGATAATGACATTGTCATAGCCAGCCTCTAAGATGGCTCCTGATGCACGTGCCACTGTGTAATTCCCTCCAGGCTTGAATCAGGGCTGGCCCAAGTGATCAGTAAAATATGGCAGAAGTGATGGCATATGGCTTCCAAGGCTAGATCATAAAAGATGTGCAACTTCCACCTCAGAGGTTGCACCACTTTCTTTCTTTCAGAAGTCAGCTGCCACGTTGTGGGGACTCTCAAGTGGAACTGTGGAAAGGCCATGAGGAAAGGAACCAGCTTGCTAGACATGGACGACCCGCCTTGAAAGTAAATCCTCCAGTACCATCAAACCTCCAGATGAATGCAGACCCAGCAACTTTGTGAGAGACCTCAAGCATGACCTGCCCAACCAAGATGGTCCTGAATTCCTGACCCATCAAAACCACAAGAGATAATAAAGAATTATCATGTTAAGCCTCTAAGTTTGGGGGTGTTTCATTAAATCACAGTCAATAATTAATATTGATATTGTGGGTTTTTTAAAAGTAGGCCCTTATCTCTGAGAAAACCACATGTAAAACACTCAGAATTGCTCAGAGCTTGTACCGTGAAACCAAAGAAAGTGCTAACCAAAGAAGATTGTGCAGAGATATCAGGAAAATACCCAAAACATGAAAAAGTAACATTCTAAAGCAAATGACAGGCTCAGAGTTCAGAGAATAAACAGGTGCATCTTTTAGCATTCTGACTATTATTTGGTATAATTAGTTCTATTGCTCCCTCTTAGGGAGAGAATTGATTTTCACTCTATTTGATATGTCAATAAAATAGTAAATGGGTAATAAGAAGAAGCTACATTTTAAAAATAACTTTTAAAAATACAAACCAAGATGCTGACAGATGAAATAATTTGATGTCCAAAATTTCAAAATAATCAGGTCAAGTGGGGAGGGGCCATTAATGAAACAAGGTTGACTGTGAGCCAATCATTATTAAAGCAAGATAATAGTTATACAAGCCTTTGTTATTCTAGTGTGTTTGAAATTTTTCATAATGAAAAGGAAAAAGCAAAAAAAAAAGTAAAAAGCAAGAAAACAAGCAAAGCATTGACACAGATATTACTAGCCTCACTTTAAAAATAAGAAAAACTGAGGCTTAAATAAGGCTAAGTTTAAATTCATACAGCTACTATAGCCACCATGAGCTAATGCTAAATCTGAAAGAAAAAACTCCTGTCCATCACTTGATTATGCTTCCCCAGTAGTAACAAGACTGCAAGACTGTACAGCACTTCAGAGACTACAAAGAGACTTTACATATGCCATGTCCACTGAGTGGCTGGGGCAAGATGCAACCGACTTTTCTCATTCCCATCATACCCATTATAGTAACTAAGGGCAGAGTTTCTGTAGAAAATGTGCATTAGTTCTAAGAAACAGAAGGCCCAAGTGGACCATGGCCAAACCATATATAAAAATAGAATCTGGCCCACAACCAGCCCAGGAAACCAGCCCCTTATCTATAGTAACTGGCCCAGGAAGCCAGCCCAATATAAACCAGACGGATCGGAAGTCAGACCATTATTTCAAGTAACAATCCAGAAAGCCAAACAATAATCCTTGTAACAATTGGCCCCACATGGTCAGGGCTAGATGAATAACTGACAGCATCCCTAATATTTGTCCTGCTTCCAACTAAAGACCAACTAGAGAAAGTGAAGTATGCCCCCTAACTCACCACGCAGAATGCCCCACTTTTAGTCAGCCTGCTGCAGTCTCCCCAGACCAACGGTCTCCAGTCAGGGTACACCTGAAGCCTTCTTTCTTCCACTATAAAACCATCCCGCTCTTCTCCAGCCTTTCAAACTCTGTCAGAGAGCAACAGGCAGTGGTTTCCTGGTGGCTCAGATGCTAAGGGATCTGCCTGCAATGCAGGGGACCTGGGTTTGATCCCTGGGTTGGGAAGATTCCCTGGAAAAGGGAATAGCTACCCACTCTAGCATTCTTGTTCATGGGGTCACAAAGAGTCAGACACGGCCTAGTGACTAAATCTTTGTGGCTGACTTCACCTCTCTAGAAAGTTCAGAATAAATAGACTTCATTTGTTCTCATTTTGTTGGCCTTCACTTATTTCTACAGTTAATAAAAATTTAAAAATCGGGTAAATAAGACAGCTACTCAGCATCTACTTTTGGTCCAGTGAATCTGTGTGGAGAAGAAGGGGGAGGCAAACTTTGATTTTGTCTGGGTGGTCTCTTTACCTTATTCCTTTAAAATGAAAGCCTAACAGCCACCTTTGACAATGTTTAGCTGAAGGGAGAAGCCAGGAGACAGAGAAACTCCTGTGACGTTAATCTTTAAACCTGAAACCAGGGTAGTTCTCACTACCTCTAGGCTAACTCCTCACCAGTGAGTCTTGCTTCATCTTTTTTGAGTTCACGCCCAAAGATATGTCACTAAAAGGCCTCTTCTGGGCTGGTAGAGCCCCTGAGCTCAAGAGATTCTCACTGACACCCAAGATATGACTTCCTACAAGCCTTCAGTGGGTTTGCTAAGCAGTGAATATCATAAAGGAAGAGAGAGAAGGAGGGGAGGAGGAAAAAGGGAAATAAAAGTTTTTCTGAAACTCAGGAACTGCAGCTTGTCTGATGATACCAAATGACTCAAGACAGACTGCTGCCTTCTTTTGAGAGAAACAGTTCCTTTAAATCAAGTCTTCCAAAAAAGGCATAGGTCAAATATTGCTACAGCAACTGGGTTAGAGTCTGAGAGCTAACCAGCACGTCCCTCAAGTCTCAAATTGGGCAAAGGTGAGTTGTTGGCAGACCAGTGTGCCAGGAACACCCATCACCCCCGAGTAAACCCAGGGCCTCATCCTGGAGGAGCATTTTCACTAAACCATAAAAATTAATTCAGGAGGAAAAGGCTGAAATCAAACAAAGGGATACCATTAAGAAAAAATTGGAGGTGGCAGAGACTTGGTTTTTTGAAACAAAAAAGATCCCCCAAAATGTTTGTTGGGGAGCTTGTCAGGAACAAAGTCTCCTTCTATATCCAGGGACCCTCAGGAATGGGGGTGGGCATTCCAGTCTTCTTCCTCTAACATACGAGTGTGAATGGTACCAGGAAGTGAGTGGGTGGGGTGACCAACTGGGTTTGGCATTAGTAGAAAAGAACATGCAAATTTTAAACATCCCAGATAGTGCTGATTCTGCTTGGACTGACAAA
The DNA here is from genome assembly GCF_019320065.1 of Cervus canadensis. Taxonomy (NCBI): domain Eukaryota; kingdom Metazoa; phylum Chordata; class Mammalia; order Artiodactyla; family Cervidae; genus Cervus; species Cervus canadensis. The sequence goes on along the minus strand of NC_057387.1, from coordinate 30,652,238 downwards.
AGGAGATGCAAGAACATTTCCCTGAAGTGAAATGTTAACAAGATAAATATGGTTCTCAGGCTCTGGCCTAAGATTAGGGTCAGGATAATCTCTCAGGACTAGTTGAGAATTAATAAGAAGCACATTTTCAGTACACTTATCCTCTCTGATGTGGTTTAACTGAAATCCCCAGCTTGCTGTTCTCATCATGTTAATATATGTACTGTATTGACTTGGGACTAAGAGTCCACAGCTGCAAATTTGGACTGCCTAATCAGAGATGCCACCTCCAAATTCCAGGGCCACACGCAATGCCCCAAATGACATGTGAAAGTGAAGTCATTCAGTCGTGTCCAACTCTTTGCTACTCCGTGGACTGTAGCCTAACAAACTCCTCTGTCCATGGGATTCTCCAGGCAAGAATACTGGAGTGGGTTGCCATTTCCTTCTCCAGGGGATCTTCCTGACCCAGGGATCGAACCTGGGTCTCCCACATTGCAGGCAGATGCTCTAACCTCTGAGCCACCAGGGAAGCCCCCAAATGACATGACTAACATGCTATTCCTGTCTGGTGTCCCAACAAGAAACAGCAACTAAGGCAAAAATAACAAAAAACAAACAAACAAAAAAAAAGCAGTCCTCAAGTATACAAACCATAGCTTGTACTCGTGATTCTGATAATTGTACATAAGGTTAACTTAAGAGTTTGGGCTTTGTAGAAATTTCAAGTCCCGCTGCATGTCTAAGGATAGGTAGCAAGAATGTTGGGTTCTCCCATAAATCAGGGCTGCCTTGAAATCCTGGTGCTCAATTAATTATGTGATTGTGGACAAGTTACTTAAACTCTCTGTACCTCAGTTTTTTCTTCTGCAAAATAGAGATGGTAGTGAGGATGGTACCTCAAAGACTAGCAGGACCAAAAGAGAGAATGCATGTAAAATAGTACATAGCAAGTGAAAGTGTTAGGCGCTCAGTCGTGTCTGACTTTTTGTGACCCCTTACACTGTAACCCACCAGGTTCTTCTGTCCATGGGATTTTCCAGGCAAGAATACTGGAGCAGGTTGCCATTTCCTTCTCCAGGGGATCTTCCTCACCCAGGAATCGAACCCGAGTCTCCCGAATTGCAAGCAGACTCTTTATTGTCTGAGCCACTAGGGAAATATGTAGAACATGCTCAACAAATAATATTAATAGCTCTCTGGGGTCTCTTTTTGCCTCTATCTCACTATCCCTATTAAAATAAAATACTAGAGGAAATAATTGAAGACTCAGGTCTAAAAGAGAATTGTTTCTTCTCTAACTCTTGATGAATGGTTCAGAAAACTGACAAATACTCTGATCAGCCCAGGAAAAAGGAGCAGAGTGTGCTGGGGCCAGGGGTGAGGATCCTAGAATCTACACAGAATTTATAGGAGAAGGTGTCACATGGCGTCACGTAGCAAGCAGGCTGGATGCCAGGAGCAGCCAGGTGGATCTTCCAGCCCCAAGTGACCCTGACCCTCATCAAACAGTTATAAAAAAGTTAGTTATCATCTTTTATTCACTCAATACATTTACAACTGAATCCAGAAAGTTAAACTCAATTCAATTCTTGCATGCCATCATCTTCCAGGCAACTGCTGAGAGCAGGGTTCTCTGCTTAGTTCCACAGTAAAGCAGAACTGAGTCACCATCATGTACATGTCAAGCCCCATCAGTCCCCTTTTGTCAGTAAGTCAATGAAGCATGCTTCAGATTCCATAATTTCTGTTAGAGGAGAAGACATGTAGCAGTAACAATGGAGCATTGTCCTCAAGTCAGATACCCAGAAAAGAAGGACATGAAAAAAAAATGAATTAGAGAAAGAGGACATAGGGAAGGTACAACTAGAGGCAGCCAGCCAAATGCTTCCCACATCAGTAGACGGAATCAAAGACATGAGAGCCCCATCCCACGTGGAAAGGCCCTCAAGTGTTGATGCCGAATCTGAAGGTCAATGAGATGGACAGCCATCTTTCATGGATAACTACTCAGAAGTCTGCTCAATGCTTGAGTCCATGGACTTAGAGGGCTGGCAGATCACACAGGCTTTGAGGATCAAGAGATAGGTTTCCTTGAACTTCTTTATTTTATAAGCATAGACGATAGGGTTCATCATGGAGTTAGCGTGGGACAGCAGGATGCCCAAATACAGCACAGTTTGTGGCACTTCACCATTAAAGTAGATGATGCAGTTGATGATGGACAAAGGCAGCCAGGACAAAGCAAACAAGAAAAGAACCAGTAACAGAGACTTGGCTGTCTTGAACTCCCGCCCATAAAATGCACCTGTCTCTTTGGAGCCAGAAAAGTTCTGACTGAGTCGGTTCCGGATGATGTAGAAGATATCAAAGTAGATGGCACACATGACAACCAGGGGAATGAGGATCCAAATGAAGAAACTGAAGTAGACCATGTAATCCATCCTCATGACCGAACGGAATTGGCAGGGTAGGAAGGTGAGATTTTTGTGCGCTGTCAGTTTCATGTTCCAGCCAAACATGGGGGTCAATCCCACCAGGAATGACACCAGCCAGCAAAGGCCCAGAGCCAACCATATTCTTCTTTGCGTGGTGACTCTCCTGTATCTGTTTGCATGGAAGAGAGTCAGTGAGTTCACAGCAGAAATTGCTAACGGGTTGGGGGGGAGATGGAGCTGGACTGTTGGAATTCTATGGTGATTTCAACTAAACTCTACTGGATATGAAGACAAGATGAGCAGAGAAAAACCCAGCAAAGTTCTCTGGGCACTTTTCTAAAGAAGTACAATCTACAATACATCAGGAATATGTTGCCACGTGCTTCCCTACTGGCTCAGTGGTAAAGACTTCACCTGCCATGTAGGAAATGCAGGTTCCATCTCTGGGTTGGGAAGATCCCCTGGAGGAGGAAATGGCAACCCACTACAGTATTCTTGCCTGGGGAATCCCGTGGATAGAGGAGCCTGGCAGGCTACGATCCATAGGGTTGCAAAAGAGTCAGACATGACTTAGTGGCTAAAGAACAGCAACACGGCAATTGGGGATTGCATGCCCCTCTCACAGCGCCATTTCCAGCCCAAGAATTCTTCAATTCCTGGGAGGTAAGAGTTACTGAAGTCTCCTAGGATCACCTACCTGAGAAGAAACAATCTGCTCAAAGCATGTTTGCCTGCTGTGTTCTGCACTTTTTTTTTTTTTTGGCCATTATGATGACATCCATCATTTAGACTCTGCCTCTCCCACACTTCCCCTCTACCTGTGTCTGTCTCTGCTTCTCTATGCTTTACAAACACTTGGTGTTTGAGTTAGAGTCTATGGAGCTGCAAAAGTTGTGTTGAAGTTCTTCCAGGACCTTAAAAGACTCACCCAATCAGAAGCCACCATTTCTCTTTAAACTGTTCTTCCTGACAACATTCTACACAGACTACAAGAAGAAAGTGGATTTTATTAAGTACTGGCTGTGTACTCAGTAGACTTTCTCTCAATGAAATCTCGTGACAAACCGGGACTATTTTATGACAATCTCCATTTCATTGTCGGTGATGGTGAACATCAGAGTAGTGACAGCTACCATTTCCTGAGCACAGACTCTTTGTTGACATTTTTCTAAGAGCTTTAAGTGTGTTGACTCACTTGACCTTACCAGGAAGGTGCAATTATGATCCTCATTCTATGGGCGAAAAAAATGAAACAGACAAGCAACTTGTGGAAGCTAAAAGTGGTGGAACTAAAATTGAATGAAGGACAGTCTGAATTCAGAGCATTGCAACACTATGCTGAAGAACTAAGACACAGAAAGTTAAATAACTTGCCCAAGATCAGACCTCAAGGTGTGAGATTTGAACTAATGCTTGTTTGTATCCAAAGTTGTCTATAGCTGCCTCACCATGCTCTTTTCCCAAGAGAAGAGAGGAGCAACAAGAGACCAGTGTAATTCAGGACACGTGGGGATTATTCACTCGGCAGTCTGTTCTGTTCACATGGTCACACGAAAAATTGCTACTACTTTCTGCAATGGAGAACTTTTTTGGTCCCCTTCACATCATGGAAGAGGAAGCAAAATTACAATAACTTTAAAATAGCCTACATTTGTAAAGGACAGAACCATCAGTTTATCTCTCACTTTTTTTCCTCTCAGCTTATCTTATCATCTAGCATGTTTCTATCATTTCTAATAACCAAGAGCAATTTTTCACTAATTAAAGATGGATCAAGTTTTTATCATCTTTAGCCTCTGCCCCAGGGGATATGGAGCAGGTACTCCATCAGTGCGGTGGGGGGGATTGGAGGATTCCTTCATTCCTTGTTTCCAAGTCTCTGCTTGTCATTGATAAACCCTTCACACATCAAATGGTGAAAAGAACCACTTTCAAGCTCAGAGGCCAATTTGGATTTGTTTCCACTTAAAAAGTCTTGGGTCTGGACTTGTAGCTCCATTTCCCAGGCACTTCTATCACCACCCAACACCACTGCTCTTTAGGCAAGTTACCTGACTGTGAGCTTGACCCGCAGGTATCGGTCCACAGCAATGGCTAGCAAGGACATGATGGATGCGTGGGTGAAGATCATCAGCAAGCAGGTCATGAGAAGGCAGCTATAAAAGTGGATCGTGACGCCCAGGCTGATGACAATGGCCAAAGGCATAACCAGCACTCCAACAGCAATGTCAGCCAGGGCTAGGGAGACAATGAAATAGAAGGTGGTGGTCTGCAGGCTAGGGTTCAGTTTGACCACCCAGATGACCAGCACATTGCCCACTATGGCACAGAGCCCGATGAGAATCTCCACAGTGATATAGGTAACGTTGGCCAAGAGCACAGCAGTGCTGTTGACAGGCATCTTGTTTTCCAAGAGGAGCCTCCCAGGTGAGTAGTGTTCCAACAAGATCCGTGTGGGCCAGTCCCCCTAGCTCTTGCCACACATCCTTCCAGAGGTCCAGGTGTAGCAGCCACCATCCAGAACTCACAACTCACCCATTCTCTGTCTTCTCTGGTGTCACCTAGTCTCCTTAGAGAGATTCCACCACAGGCTGACGCGGGCCACACATCTCCAAGCTTGCAGAAGTCTGGGGAGGACAGTTCTCTGTGGCAGAATACGAAAGTGCAGCTGCTCTTAGTTCCCCTGCCCCTGCAGGGCTACCCAAGTTCCATCGAGATAAGCAACGCTCTTCAGTGGTGTTTAAGGAAGTGAGATGGGCCAAGAGGAAGCACAGAGCTAGGAAACACTCAGCAAGAAGATGGAAAGAAGGGGTGGAGGGATGTTCGCAGCATGGAGAAGCCTCAGCATTTATTTACTAAGGGACTGGATAAGAATGTCACACTGAGTGGGAAAGGAACTGGGAGCACTAACTGTAATAATGTTCTGGCTTTCTGCTGACTTAGCAGAGGCAAACAGAACACACAGAAGAAAAAGAAGTAGACTCTGGTTTTGTTGTTGTTCAGTCACTAAGTTGTGTCTGATTCTTTGCAATCCCATGGACTGCAACGCACCTGTCTTTCCTGTCCTTCACTATCTCCCAGAGTTTGCTCAAACTCATGTCCACTGAATCAACGATGCCATCCGACCATCTCATCCTCGGTCGTCCCCTGCTCCTCCTCCTGCCCTCAATCTTTCCCAGCATCAGGGTCTTTTCCAGTGAGTCAGCTCTTCACATCAGGTGATCAAAGTACTGGAGCTTCAGCTTCAGCATCAATACTTCCAGTGAATATTCAAGGTTGATTTCCTTTAGGATTGATCTGTTTGATCTCCTTGTTGTCCAAGGGACTCTCAAGAGTTTTCTCCAACACTACAGTTCAAATCATCCATTCTTTGGTGCTCAGCCTTGTTCATGGTCCAATTCTCACATCTGTACATGACTACTGGAAAAACCATAGCTTTGACTAGACAGACCTTTGTAGGCAAAGTGATTTCTCTGCTTTTTAATATACTACCTAGGTTTGTCATAATTTTTCTTCCAAGGAGCAAATGCCTTTTAATTCTGTGGTTGCAGTCACCATCCACAATAATTTTGGAGCCCAAGAAAATAAAATCTGTCACTGTTGCCATTTTTTCCCATCTATTTGCCATGAAGTAATGGGACCGGATGCCATGGTCTTAGTTTTCTGAATGTTGAGCTTTAAGCCAACTTTTTCACTCTCCTCTTTCACTTTCATCAAGAGGCTCTTTAGTTCCTCTTCACTTTCTGCCATTAAGGTGGTGTCATCTGCATATCTGAGGTTATTGATATTTCTCCTGGCAATCTTGATTCCGGCTTGTGATTCATCCAGCCCCACATTTTGCATGATGTACTCTGCATAGAAGTTAAATAGGCAGGGTTACAATATACAGCCAGATGTACTCCTTTTCCAATTTTTGAACCAGTCCGTGGTTCCATGTCTGGTTCTAATTGCTGCTTCTTGACCTGCACACAGGTTTCTCAGGAGACAGGTAAGGTGGTCTGGTATTCTCATCTCTTTAAGAATTTTCTGCAGTTTGTTGTGATCCACATAGTCAAAGGCTTTAGCATAGTCAATGAAGCAGATGTTTTCCTGGAGTTCTCTTACTTTTTCTATGATCCAACAGATGTTGGCAATTTGACCTCTGGTGGCAGGTTCTTGAACTTAGAATTTACTCCTTCTGAGCACATGCCATAGACTGACTGACTGTGTCACCCCAAACTCACAGGTTGAATTCTGACCTTCAAAGTCAAGGCATTTGGAGGGGGAGGCTTTGCGAGGTTATTAGGTCATGACGGTGGAGGTCTCATTAATAGGATTAGGGTCCTTATGACAGAGACCTCACAGAGCTTTCTCGTCCCTTCCACTATCTATGTACCAGGAAGAAGGCTCTCATCAGACACAGGTTCTACCGATATGCTGATCTAGGACTTAAAGAGACCTCAGAACTGTGAGAAATAAATTTCTCTTGTTTCTAAGTCCCTTAGACTTTAGTATTTGGTATATCAGCCCAAATGACTAAGACAGCATATAACAGTTAATACGGAGAATTCAGCCACACGAGTTGACCCTGTTGGGCATGGCTGAACATGGCAATACATGGCAAGCCTTTGTATTGAAGATCTTTTGCCAAAGGACAAACTAAGATTCCCTATTCAGACGAACAAAACTTCAGCACCTCCCATAAGCCCCATGAGCATCATATCTGCTGACCCTCAGCTCCCCTTCTCAGCCCACACTGTGGGCTCACTCACTCTAGCCACCAGCCTGTATCAAATCTATTTGAGGGACAACAGGATGACCAGCAACGCAGAAAATAGGGAAAGAGCAGCATGTGCACATAATCACATGGCAGACCTCCTGCCCCAAGCCCTGCCCCCACCCTGCAGAAATAGCTACGGATTGTCTGTACTTATGTTGTGCACTGTCTTAGCCATTTGGGCTGATAGACCAAATACTAAAGCTTAAGTCGCTCACCTGGTTTCAACTCCTGGGAATCAGACACTTGAAATGCAATTGTGATCTGGAGTCCACCCGGATGGCTCAAATTGTAAAGAATCCTCCTGCAATGCAGGAGACCTGGGTTTGATCCCTGGGTTGGGAAGATCCCCTGGAAAAAGAAATGGCAACCCACTCCAGTATTCTTGCCTTGAGAATTCCATGCAGAGAGGAGCCTGGCTGGCTACAGTACATGGGGTCACAAAGAGTCAGACACGACTGAGCAACTAACACTGGTTCAGAGGTTCCTCCATGCTGCCCAAAAGGGTTATTTAGAGAGACAGCAAAAGGAACAGTTGAACCTAAGTCCACACTGCGGATTGAAGGATTTATAATATTTACCTCTAAGCACCAATCTATGGAGAGCCACAAATAAAATTTGACCATCACAGGAGTGCTGTTCTGGTGTTTACTAACACTGGTGTTTACCTCTCACTGGGGCACAGGCGAGATGCCTCGGCATGGGGTCTGCCAGGGTCTTTAGTTGTTCTGCTTCTGTATCATCCATCAATACCCTACCCCAGCTGCATGCCAAGTCTGTCTGACATGCCTTGCTCATTCCTGCTAGACTTGCCTCATGTCCCTGAGCAAACACCCCAGGTAATAAGGGGCAGCCCTCTTCAACAACATTTCTGTCACCCCAGCATTTCCCAGCATTAGCCATGCCTGCACCCCTGCACTTTGGGAATGCGACCGGTGTCACCAACCTCCAATATAAGTAAGTAAGTGAAAGTCACTCGATCGTGTCCAACTCTCTGCCACCCCATGGACTATACAGCCCAAGGAATTCTCCAGGCCACAGTACTGGGGTGGGTAGCCTTTCCCTTCTCCAGGGGATCTTCCCATCCTGGGGATCGAACCCAGGTCTCCCGCACTGCAGGCAGAATCTTTACCACCTGAGCCACCAGGGAAGCCCAAGAATACTGCAGTGGGTAGCCTATCCCTTCTCCAGTGGATCTTCCCCACCCAGGAATCGAACTGGGGTCTCCTGCCTTGCAGGTGGATTCTTTATGAGCTGAGCTATCCGGGAAGCCCTAACCTCCAACATGGTGAATGTCTCTACTGCGGCTGCTCTCTTTATCTCTGCTCAGAGGAAGTCATAGACAGCGATTTCTAGGAGGCTGCATGCTCCCAAAACAAGCCTTTCTGTAAGTCCACTATAAAGCAGTTGTTGAATCTTGGTTTGTTGTCGTTTAGTCACTCACTGGTGTCCGACTCTTTGCCTACCAGGCAAGAATACTGGAGTGGGTTGCCTTTTCCTTTTCTAGGGATCAAACCCACATCTCCTGTGTCTCCTGCCTTAGCAGGTGGATTCTTTACCACTGAGCCACCTGGGAAGTCTGCTGCATCTTGGTAACTCACTGCAATAAAAGATACCCCAGCCCTCAGCCCTTGGCCACCCAGTAGCACCAAATAACCTTATATAAGAGAAAGACCCTCTGGGGAAGAGATGAGATGCTAACTGGTTGTGGTGATGGGATAGCTAAGGAGCACTTTTCCTGGAGGGCTTGGTATCTCCTGGGGTTACCTGGAGTGGCCAAGGACAGAGGGAGTTGGCTCATAGCAGAGCAGAGCACAGACCTCTGCCCCGTGTCGTGACTGGTCAGAGAGCGGCCAGCTCCTGCGTTTAGAAAGAAAATGGTTGTGGCCCTTGTGTGGTTGTGGGCCAGAAGCTGGGGTAGGGGAAGGTGGTAGAGGCCAGGGAAAGTCTCTGAACCACGGATCCATCACACAAGAAGTGGGTCGAGCCCTTAGGGGTGGATGTGACAGCTGCAAACCTGGACTGGTGTGATTTGGTTCCAGCCCATTTCCTCTCCTTTAAGACCCAGATGAGTCCTTCTGAATTTGCGAAACCAAGGACAGGAGGGTTTGCCCAAGGACCAGTTGCAGGGGCAGTGCAGTGGGGACAGGGTGGCCTGTCGGAGAATAACCCCCAGGAAAAAGGAGAGGCAGGGGACAAACTTGGGGCTGCCAACTCAGCCACTTCACCACTTAGGAATTGTCCCCTGAATCCTCTGCACAGACCTGGGGAATTCCCTCTCTGTGAATAAAAGAAGCCCTTCCTTTGTTTTTTTCTGAGTAGATAGAGCTCATCTCTGCTCAGGGGCCTGAGCTGAGGGATGGTAGGGAAAGGTTTTCACAGTGACTTAGCATTTTGGCCTAGGAGGGGGGCACTGAGTGTCCTTTTCATTCTAGATTAAATATCGAAGAGCAGCCAGGGAGAGGACAGAGAAGCCAGGAGGAATGGACCCCTTCCCCCATTCCCCACCTCTGCCCACAGCCACTCTTAGTCACGGAACCAGCCTCATCACCGCTGAGCTGCCTAACCCAGCCCCAGACTCGAGTCCCTCCACAGCCTCCGTGTTGCCTGCAGGATCAAGTCCAGACTCCTCGTAATGGCATCCAGACTCTGCTATGGGGTCTCCCAGCCCCTTCAGCCTCCTGTTGCCTGGTTCCCGGGGAAACCATAAGGGCCTTGGGGGCTCAGGGTGTGCTTTCTCACTTCCTCTCCCCTCTGCATACTGCTCCTTTCTGTCTAGGAAGGTCCTTCTCCCTTGCATCCACCCAGAAAACAAGCCCTTCTCCTTCCAGCCTCTTCTCAAACAGAACTTTGAAGAAAACTTTGCAGACACCATCCCTCCTCCCATGGCTGGGGTTATACAATCCCTGTGAGCTCTTGGAGGGCAGGCATCTCCCCTTTTCATTTCTTTCAACAGTGTACCATAGCTCCTGGCCACTACTAGGTGCTCAGGATACCGACAAACAAATGGATAGGAAAGCACCTCAGTGAACCAGGGGCGTAATAAACTCAGCACTAGGTATAGAATACCAAGAAGCCAGCTAGGACCTGTGAAGCACTTTCTGTTCTACAGCTACTGTGTTGATGTTTTTATACACCTAATCTCTTGCAATGTTATCTGATGAAATATATGCTATCATTACCATTGAGGCTCAGAAGTGTGAAGTAAGTGCCCCAGAGGTTGCTGAGCTAGAAAGTGGCAGAGCTGACATTCAAACCCAGGCTCCTGGCTTCAGTAAATCAGTAAGCAAGTGAACAAGCTTTCACAAGTATAAGCTGTCCCTCGATTTACTGTTGCCAAATTGTCAACTGGAGGTTCTACACTCATGTCTGGAAAAGAAAGCGGCGACCAAGACCACCAAAACACAGCGCAAGAATAACATAGGCCAAGCACCAAATCTGAGCAAGAAAGTGGAGGAAGCAGAGACTGCTAGAGCAGCCTGGGTTCCCAGGGGAGCTCTGTGCCGGGCAGAAAACCTTTTGTTGGACCAAGGTGCCATATACAAAAAACTTAATAATAAGATAAATTATAAATGAAACATGGCTCACGTCATTTTCCCATCTAAAAGAAGGTCCATGTCTATTTCAGTTCTACTGAAAGAAACCTGAAAACTCTGGAGGAGGGAAGACTCTGGGAGGAACCATGAGCCTGAATGGGGGAAAAAGCAACAGACTTCTAGGGAAAGGCCTTGTGTCTCCCAAAGCCTGCCCCGGCGCCACCTTCAGCTGATGCAGCTGGACTTAGGTCAGCCACGATGCTGGAGTTCTGCTTAAAATCCTAAGAGCCTGGCCAGAGATGATTCGTCGGATCCTCTGCAGCTTCTCAGAAAAGCCTGAGAAACCCCGGCAACCAGCCTGAAGTAAGCCCAAGGTGCAGTGTTAGGAGGCAACCAGAGACGGCGCTCTGGAGCCGCAGGACTAGTACAGGTGGCGCTGAGGCAGGATGTCAGGCGGGCAGAAGGTGGCGGCTTCTGCCAGGGGCCTGCTCTCACTCACTCCACTGCTGCCTGCGGAGCTGCACAAAACCATCTGCTCACTTCCTCTTGGCCCCATTGCCACTTCCCCAAAGCCCTGTATTTTTACAGAGCGTGGTGCTTGCGAGCCAACAGCCGAGGCTTAGAAAGAACGCGTGCTCAGAGGCACCCCAAGACGGCGGCCAGCTCTTACTACTCCCCTCTCCCAGGCCCCCCTCCCTTCTCTGCCTCTCAGTTAAGCCAGAGGGTGCAGACTGGGCTTATTTGAAGCCACTGTCCTCTGGGTGCTTCCTACGAGGACTTCCGTTGTGACCAAGGAGCCAGGGACTCCCTGGAGTCTGACTTCAGGAGACTCACATAGAGCCAGTGTGAGAGAGGAGGAGAGAGGTCAAGGCTCCTTCACTCTGAGCAACAGGAAATCCTGCCCAGCCAAGGGGAACTGCTCCTGGCGCCTACGCCCCACCCACCCCTACTGAGCGTGTCAGAAGTTCTCTGGACTCTAGTGGAGAATCTGAGAAGGGTTCAGCTAACTGTTTGCTCCAGGTTCTAGGCACTTAGGAAACGAGGAGGTGTTCAGCTGCAGGAGTCTCAGCGGATAGAGGCTTTTTCTTCTTGTGTCCCTGTTGGGACGCTATGTGCAGCAATGGCCACCAGGGGGCAGCACACTTCCACTGCCACTCAGGATGCCGGCTGAGCGAGAAAGTAAAGCAAGAACTTGGGGGTTCCACCTCCGCAATGTCTAGCCAGCGCCCTCAGATCGTTCAGAAAAGGAAAGAGAAGACTAAGGGCAAGGCAGACACGGGGAAGACTCCCCTGGAGTCCAGTGGTTGAAAATCTGCCTGCCAATGCGGGGGACATGGGTTTGATCCCTGGTCCAGGAAAATCCCTCATGCCTCAGGGTAAATAAGCCCCCGTGCCTGTGTTCTAGAGCTTCTGCTCTGCAACAAGAGAAGCCACTGCAATGAGAAGCTCGCTCACTGCAACTAAAGAACAGCCCCGGCTCACCACAATGGAGAAAAGCCCAAGCAGCAATGAAGACCCAGCACAGTCAAAAATAAATATATAATTTTTTTTTTAAAAGGGGGAACATGGAGAGATTGCCGTCTGTCTACATACTTTCATTTTAGACAGGCTATTCATTTTTATTAATAGATCACAGAAATGTGTGAATTCCTGTGTTATTAATAGTCTATCATTAAGTATAAAATCAATGAGTTAAATAGCCTGTTCTTTAAGCTATTGTCCAAGATCTAAACAGAAAGCTGGACATATAGCGGGTAGTCAGTTAATACACTGAGTTAATTACATAAACGTTGAAATTAGACAACTAAGCTTTTGAATTATTTTAAGTGAAATTCTGAAAAAAGTTTGCTAACATATTATTGAATAACTCATGAAAGTTAGCATGCTTTATCAGACTCTGAAGGAGACTTTAAATTTACTTTGAAAAGACTGTCATAACTTTTTTAATTAAAAAATGTTTATTCTCATCTAGAATAGTTTTAACTGCTTAAAAGTAATCTGTAAAAATATAAGCAAAGTTTCCCATGGGGGGGGGGGGTGTGTGTGTATGTATCTATATCTTCCTGAGAGAATATATATATATACTCCTAAATCAACTTGAGTTGACATTCATTTGCCATCTGCCTACATTCAATCCAATCCCAAAGAATATTCCTGGACAGTACCAAATTCCATTCTGTTGACTCAAAGGGGCTAAGAAGCAGGTTCTCCTTTCAAACCTGTGTGTGTTCCAATAAAAGCAATATTTGTTCTTCATAGTGTGCAAAGCACCTCACATGTCCTGCCTCACTAAATTAATGTAACAATCTCACTGGGTAGGTATCATTCGTCTTAGCTCCCAGCAGAAGAAACTGAGGCAGAGAGATGGAGGAATCTACTCAAGGTTGTCCATCTGGTCAGAGGCAGTGTAAGAATGGAGCCATCTCACTCAGAGGAGGATAGAAATCCCCAGAGGAGGTCCCATCAGGATGTTTCCCTCCTTACACCTGTGTTCCTTATACTGTGTCACCAGACCCTCCCTCACTGCCTGCCCATCTCTCACCTATCCTGTCCCTTCTACAGGGCCCATTGGTCCATTTACTTGACCTTTGTTGAAGAGCATCCTGTCTTTTGGAGTCCATTTCTCAAAACACCTTGGGTCTCTTCATAACCCAGCCTCCTCTTCATCACAGCTCCGGCCTCCTATCACCTGTGCTGGGGTCTCCACAGTCGCCACAGTGGCCAACAGCACAGCCTGCTGTCGACCCCCATGCCCTAAACACCAGAAGGTGTAGGAACAAACTCTAGATAGAGCAACTGTGGATCCTAAATGTTTCCGGCAGGGCCACGCCCTGGTCCCTTCTTTTAACCTTCTGCCTAACAAATGTGATGCCGCTCCTGCAGTAACGGGGTGAGAGCTCCCCCATGTTGATGGCATATGTGTCTCCCCCTCCTACTCCACAAGGCCTCTCATATTTATGCTCACGAGAGCTGCATGATATGGTGCCAACCAACCTGTGCCAGGCACCCTGCCCGGGATTACACACGCATCATTATACAGCGACCCTGTAAGTGACTATTATTAGATCCATCTCACAGATGAGGAAACTAAGGCATGGTGGCCACTGAATGACTTGCTCTGGGCAACACAGCCAGTAAATGACAGAACTGGGCCCAAACCCAAGTCTGTCTTGGCTTCAGTGCCCTGGCTTGTCTCAGGGAACCACATGAGGACAGTTACACATCAATTATGCCAAAACCCCAATTGTCATTTGGGGCAGACATTCTTCAGTGTCCTGATGAATAAGACTTGCTTCATAGGTCAGGCCAGCTGCTAGGGGCAGTGTGTCACTGGGTCAACTGTCCGTGCTCCACCTCCCGCCAACGCTCAGCTCAGCAGGAGGTTATCCTGGGCCAGTGGTGGAGTGAAGCCAGCCCCCTCTCCCTCCACACTCTACGTGCTGCTCCTGCAGGGAGCATATTAGACAATGCTGTCCTAGAACCATATCACTTTTGTTCCATGCTGAAACGTATTCCCAGACAATCTTATCCTCTCTGCTTTTTATTAAAGGTAAATATAGAAAGCTGTCAGTGGAAGTATGTCTTGCATTTCATCACGACCCAAGATACTATCTACTGCTATGTTCCCTGCAGAAAGTTTCTGAGGATACATTTCTCCAAGCAGTTTAGTGCTAGAAAAAAAAAAAAAAAGGTTGCTTTCCTTAATAATCTAGCCTGCTTTGTTGAACTGCTGAGTGGGAGAGTTTTGTATAATTTGGCTTTTCGTGGGCAGCCGAGAGGCTCAGCATTGGGGTCCTGTCTCAGTAATCACTCTCTGCTTACGCCTCCCATGGCATCTATACGCCCCGTATCAGCCCTTGGCACCTGGTGTACCGGAACTCTTCATGCCCCTCCTTTTACTATCAATGGTTCCCAACCTTTTTCTAAGTAGGCAAGGTGTAAATGATAATTTCACAGAACTATCATTACAAGGAGGGGCCTCCCTGGTAGCTCAGCGGTAAAGAATCTGCCCGCAATGCAAGAGATGCAGGTTTGATCCTTGGGTCAGGAAGATGCCGTGGAGAAGAAAATGGCAACCCACTCCAGTATTCTTGTCTGGGAAATCCCATGGACAGAAGAGCCTGGCAGGCTATAGTCCATGCGGTCTCAAAAGAGTGGGTCATGACTTAGAGACTGAACAACAATATCACAAAGTCTGTTAGTGTTTATTTCAAAGGCAGGCCTGAAGGTCAATTATCTCACGCTGTTATGTAAGATTCTTGTCATTCCCTGCTCCCCGCCCCACCCGCCCCATGATTTGGGGGTAAGGATTTCATTTGAAAAGTGGGCCATAATCATATTTTTACATTATCAGTTTGGACAAAAGAGGAAAAAAAAAAAAACTATGGAGACTGGAAATGCCCTCTGGGGTTAAGTGAGCACTTTGGGAAAAGCTTTCAATACAATGCTTGAAGCTTCAGTATCTAGCAGGATCTAGTAAATGCTCCCTTAGGAATGATGCTTATAGAGCATAATATGATGATTCCCCAGGTAGAACTTGTTTTTATTTAAGTAACCCCACCCACTTCCACAAAGGATTGAAGTTACTACCAAGCTGAGTCAATAGCTTCCTCTTCTGTCCTCCCACATCAGCTCACACATTCCTCTGTTGGAGCACTTATTACACCACTCTGTAGTTATTTATTTACATGACTGCTCCTCTCACTAGCTGGTAAGCCCCCAGTAGATAGTAAACTCCTTAAGTACACTCCATAAGAAATTATGTCTATTCATGTTTCTGTCTCCCTCCCAATCCCCTTATTGCAAAAGTACCAAGAACCTGAAATAGTACCTGGCACATAGGAAACCTAAAGTAAATTCTCACTGAATGCATGATGTATTATTATTCTCGGGTCTTTCTGCTCCTTACATTGCAAGAATGCTGACCATACCTCTCTATGGCCAGTGAGGCGTCAGAACGAATCTAGGAGACCGCTTCCTCAACAAAAATAGCATTTTGCATCTAACTTCAATTGCACACCAATACAGATAGACATGCAGCATTTCTCTGGTCAAAGTTTGGGTCTGGTCAAAGGGACCCTCAGACAAACTGCCTGATATTTACATTAGAGTTTGTGGTTTCAGCATTTTAACATACAATCATCTGTTTCATTCTCTCATCTCTGTGATATGTCTAAAATGGTGCCCTATACAAACACACAAACACAAACACACATACTCTCTCACACATGCACTCTCTAACATGTTTCCTGTGTTACTCCTTTCACAACCAAAATTCTTCATCAGAGTTTATTCCTTTCTTCACTTGTCAGGTCACTGCTCTCTGCAGGACCCAGAACCACCTCTGGCCCCAACTGGCCCATTTAATGTGACACATGATGTGAGGCGCTCATGAAACCCTGGATAATTGTGTTTGGTGTGAGGTTTCCAGGATGTAAGGACTTGGGGTGGGAGGGAACACCAGAGGAGTCTGATGCCCACAGTCTGATGTTCAAGGTCAAACCTGAAACAAGCACTCCAGGTTCTTCACTAGAAGAAATGTTGAGAATCCACGTGGCTGGGCATCCATAAGGATGCTACGTCCCCAGGTCCCATGTTTTCTTAGGGTTGATTCTCTCAGTCTCTCACAGGAAGGGCTCTGTCGGTGTTCTGCTTCACTGGCACTTTGTCACTCTGGTCCCCATCTCTCTGAATCTCCAAACAGCCTGCGACTCTCCAATCAAACCTGTATTTGATTTTTTTTTTCTTCTTTCATGACTGCACTTGATCCTTGACCACTGTGCCTGTCAGCCCATGCAGGGGGTGCCACAGTGGGTGCTGAGTCACACCTAGAGCACCCCAGATGTGCTTACTGGATGCTCAGTTATGCGGAGACGCTCGACAGCACCGCACACCTGTGCCTCTTCATCCTGGTGCCAGGCCCACGCCCTCTCTGCTCCCGGAGAGAAATCGCTGGCAGGCCCATCCCTGTGCTGTGAAACATGCCCATCTGTCTTTTTTGAACTGTTTCTAAATGGATGGTGGTGGACAAGTTGTTCATTCTGTGTCTTCCTTCCCCCCTTAACAACCTGAACAAGGGTGGAGGGAAGCAATGTGGGCATGGCAGCTGGTGCAGAACTGGGTCCACAGCCTGGCTCACCGGCCCCTGTGCCAGTGTGAGCACTGCTGGGGAGGGTCTGTGTTACCCCATTAAGGCTACTCCAGCACCCAGCCCAGTGCTCCCCGTAAGAGGTGCTTGAACAGAAGGAAAATCATTCCATACCTACCACCCTCCCCAAACTGTGAGATACAGGCTTGCTGGGAACCACTGAAGACACGCTCCCCAGACACGGGTCTCTTCAGGGCTGACTCTCCCAGTCTCACGGGAGCAGCTCTACTCCCATCCAGCTCCCCCATCAGTGCTCCTGGCTTGTGAAACAGGAAGCTTCCAAGGGAGATATGGAGGAGGCAGTACCCTTTCTTCTCCCTTCTCGGTGCTTGCCAGGGTAACCTTGCTTACCCTGTTCCGAGTGGTGTGTCAGCACTGGGAATGGTGCCCACCCACCCAGGGAAGCAGAAGCAAGGGACCTTGCTGGGCTCACAACAGTCCCACCCATGACTCTTCTGAGTGCCTCAGATCTAAAACTGCTCAGTTCCAAACATGCAGCCTGCTGGTCCCTAGCCCCTGAGAGCCACTCAGGCCCCCCACTTGCCACAGGTGACACTCTCCCAGTGCCGCTCTCAGATTATCCCAGGCACTGATCATAGTTTCCATTTCTCATGTGTCATTCATTCTGGAGGACCTGGCACATCACTTGACACTATTCACCACTATGAAGGGCCCCTCCCGCACAGGGTGAGGGTTGCTGAATATTACAGCCAACTTCTGTCAAAACAGCTGCATGGCAAACACAGGGGGCACATGAGGTCCATCATTTAACTTGAATTACATTTATTCGTATTTGTTCTTGACCCTAAACATCAAACATCATCCAATCTTTCATTACCCCTGGAATATTTCCTAATTTCAAAGGAACAAAGAAATAAATTTCTTTTAGGTCACGGGTTTAGGCTCAGAGCCAGGCTGTGGAGCCAGTTCCAATCACTCCGGTCTTCCAAGATAACCTCTCATTCTGTCCCTGTCCCTCCAAGATGAGTCAATTTGCTCTGGCCATTCCCAGGGGAAGGCTAGACCTTGCTTTAATGACCATGACTTCAGCTGGGGCAACAGAACTCTAGGTCACTGCAAAATGGCCCAGCCCGAGCTCCTCCTTCCCCCCACCCCCGTCCCTCGCCTAGTGCCCATGACTAGGGCTTTTTGTGTGATTTGGGAATTGGCACCCTCTCCCTTTCCTGCCAATAATGGTGGCTGTTGTTTCTGAGCAAATGGAACAAATGACCAACGTGAACTCCATGCAATCTATGAACGGAAAAGATCTGCAGGGAGATGAGGGCAGCCACGGGCGGGGTGGGACTTGGGGAGGCAGATGAGGGGCGGGGGAGGGAGATGCAAGAACCCCTGTGCCACCGCCCGGGCGCTCCTTCAGCCCCACTGCAAACGTGAGCGCTGGGTGTTGCCAGACTCTGTGGATGAGCGACAGAGGCGAGCAGCTCAAATCCTGAATTGGACAGTGAGATGGCCCCGGGGCTGCTCTTTAGGGAAACTCTAGAGGACAGGGCGTGTTCTTGACCTAGACTCTAACCTGGAAGGGCCTTTCTGAGCATCCTGTGGACTGGTTACTGTCCCCGGGGCGGGGTTGGGCGGGTGGGGGGACCACACGACAAGACACGACATAGACGAGGTCACCGGGGCTACCCAGCCAGGACTCCCACCAGGTAAGACTGAGCCTCGGTCCCTGGGTCTGGGAGAGGAGGCACCAGGTTCCTGAACTGCCCCCTGCTGGTCCTCAGCCTGGCTTATTTGATGAAGCAAACACCAGCTGAGAGTTCTCTGGCCCTGGAGGCTGGGTCAGCTAGGAGAGGGGCGAGGAAGGGGCTGCGGGCTCCTTCATGTCAGTCATCCCCCAGCGGATGACAAGGAAGGAGGTCCCTGCAAAGATCCAACGATCCCTTGCGCCGAGGCCGCGGGACCCGTCCTCAAAGGCAGCTGAGCTCAGCCGTGGGCCTGAGAACTGGAGGGAGGCAGGAACACGGAGGTGAAGCTCATGGAGTCTTTGGTGTGTGTGTGGGGGGCGGGGGGGGGTTAGTGTCAGGGTGGGAGGGTGGGATTCGTGCCCCGGGCACCGCCGGGAGTCACAGTACCATCCGCTCAGCTCCTTGGCTCTGACGCGGTGAGGAGGGGTGGGGCTGTGGGGCTGATTCATTCGCCACACAATCTGAGGATGCTGGTGGTTCACCGGGCCGCAAGGGCTCCTCCGGAACTCTGAGAGAACTGGGCGCCGGAGCGGTGTTCCCCGCAGACCGCGGGCGTGAGCTAGTCCGGTCCGCGTAGCCTGGCCCAGAGAGCGGCGCCCCCGTCAGGATCAGGTCCAGCCGGGGTGCTCATGCTCTGCGGGCGGCCCCAAGAATCCTGGAACTGCAGTTTCCGCGATGCCCGCGGTCTGCAGTCACCGGGATGGGTGACTGATTTGCAGGCTTTCCCCCGCTCCCATCACCAGAGCCGGGGATCCTCCCACAATCCTCTTGTAAAAGGACTCTGCCTGTCAGGACCGCGCCCTTGGCACCTGCCTGGCCACACTGCCCGCCCTCGCCTTCCACGGCCCTGCGCACTTCACCCGCGGTCCAGTGGCCTAAGCAGGAAGCTGCTCTCAGGGCCTCTGAGAAAGGAGAGCAAGGAGGAGGGCCAAGAGGAAGTCACAAAGATCAGCGTAAAAATAACTCTCCTCTCCATGTCAGACGTGCACACGGAGCCAAGTTCTGACAGCGGTGGATCAAGGCGGTGTCTGAGAGGCCCAAAGTGAATCAGCAGACACCCATCTGGGAGCACACTCTGTGTCCTTATCAGCCTTAGCAAGCCCCTGCCAAAACCCTGTCTTCTCAGAAACTTCCGCCCAACCCGCAGCTGCTTCCTCCCCTGTATTTAAACAACCAGGTCAGTGAACTGGTGAGAGTGTTGCTGCCCGCTGCAGGAAAAACAGTTTCCCATGGAGCACGTAGGGCACAGGATGACCCTGAGGCCTTGTGGCCTGTGCTGGGCTCCTCCCCAGCTTCTGCTGGGTGAGTGGGGCCCAGAGTTCCGGAGAAGGCCTCCAGCCCCATGGTCCCGGTAGTGAGGCAGGAGTCCAGGGGGGACGGTGTGCCCAGATGGTTTGCTGGGTGTGAGCAGTGTGTGATACCTTCCAACACTGAATGGGGTGAAGGGGACCCCCAGGAAAGCCAGAGATCCATGAAACACCTATGTCACAGCCCCAGCCCTGAGCACCAGGGGATGCAACCCTTTAACTAGTCTTTGGATATAGTCAAGCCTCTTGGATATTTGGGCGGGGGGGGGGGGGCTTCCCAGGTGGCGCTAGTGGTAAAGAACCTGCCTGCCAATGCAGGATATGTAAGAGATCTGACACGGGTTCAAGCCCAGGGTCAGGAAGATCCTCTGGAGAAGGGAATGGCAATCCACTCCAGTATTCTTGCCTGGAGAACCCCATGGACAGAGGAGCCTGGCGGGCTACAGTCTATGGGGTCGCAGAGTCAGACATTTCTGAAGTGACTTAGCATGCATGCATTCTTCTTGGCTATTTTTAGCTGCCATTTCCACCCTTATCTAAACAGAGCTGTTTGTTTAGAGGAAGACCACATCTTTACCAGGGACCTTTTCCTGGTTCTGCTGGCTCCCTGGGCCCAGGCTATTGTGGTCTCATCACACTAGACACACACACACACACACACACACACACATACAGTACTAGCCTCATGAAACATTTAGTGAAAGGAGGAACATTTTAGGAATCCTCTAGAAAATATCCTGACATGGCAAAAAGTACTAATGCTGAGTAATGGTCTACATCTCTCTTAGGATGCCCGGCCTTGGCCATTACCAAGAAATGTTCTCCATGAGCGGCTTGATGCTGCTCAGCAAGGCAAGGAGACTTTCCTGGACTTACTAGTTGTCACTGGACAAGAGCAGGAGCGCTCCTGTCGCTTGCATCCTGCTCCCCTTCACTTGTCCTCACGTACCACAGGCTGTGTGTCCCAGCTGGCACTAGCGATAGAGACTTGCCTTTACATTGTTCTTTCCATCTTTAAACACAGAACACGCCAACTAACTGAATAGAAAGTAGGATACTTTATATCCTGGAATCTGCCCTGAGGTGAGCATTTCTAAATTTCAACCCCTCAAAGCACAGGCTAGAGTCCTAACTGGGACTTTCTTGGTGGCCCAGTGGTAAAGAGTCTGCCTGAAATGCAGGAGACCTGGGTTCAGTCCTCGGGTCAGGAAGATCCCCTGGAGAAGGGAATGGCAACCCACTCCAGTATTCTTGCCTGGAAGAATACTGTCCCGTGGACAGAGGAGCCTGGTAGGCAGCAGTCCATGGGAGTCACAAAAGAGTTGGACATGACTGAGCTTCTAATCAGAGTCCTACCTGAATTCAGAACCCCAGCTCCACTGCTTAGGACTGTGTGGGTTTCAGCAAGTTGCTTTGTTTGGAGCATCTTTCCATATGTGTAAAATAAGACTGAAATTGGCTAATGAAAGCCATATCAAAGGTTGTCAAGGGGATTCAATGAGATGATATTTATAAACACCAGGCAACTTGCCCAGCAACTCATACTGGGTCCTTCAAGGATTGATGAACTTTATGTTGCTGTGCAAATTGTCCATTTCTGTTTGGTTTGTGTTCCCCTTCATGGTTCATATAAAAAAGTTCAGAGCTTCTGATTAAAATCAGTGCCCCCCTCAGCACTGTCTCCATAACTACTCCCCTTGTAATAACAGAAAATATCAGTTGAGCAGTTGCTAAACTATGTGAATATGTCCTTTGTGTGTCTTAACACATCTCTGTGAGGCAAGTATCATTGTTGTCCTCATTTTATAGATAAGTAGACTAAGGCTAAATGGCTTGACCAAGAATATACAGGTAGCAAATGGTTAAGCCAGAATTTGGATTCAGTCAGGCTCCAGAGTCACTACTTGAAACCTCTTTGCTACCCCTGCATTAACTATTGAGTGCTCTGCAGGTAGCTCTACTGGGGACTTTTCCAGAACCTAAGACAGACTTGCACAGTCCTTTCTTCCCCAGAATCTGGTTTTCAGTTAGCCACACCGAACTGATCTTTGGGTGATGATAGTACCATTGATCTAGCACCTTCATATTTTATGCCAGATACTTGTATACATTATCTCTCAACTAGGATTTCCAGGCCTCAGCTCTATTGACTTAATTCTTTGCTGTGAGAAGCAGTCTGTGCATTGTAGAATGTCTAGCCACATTCATGGCCTCTACCTGCTAAATGCCAATAACACCTCCTCCCCCAAGATGATCAAAGATGTATCTAGATGTTACAAAATGTTCCCTGGGCAGGGTGGGGGGTGGGGGTGCAAAATCACTCCCAATTGAGAACTACTGCACTAAATGAGAAGTCGGACATTCAGAGGTTAAGCAGTTTTCCCAAAGTCATAAGGCTGGCGGGCAGCAGAGATAGAATCTGAACCAAAGTTTGCCTACACCCAAACCAGGTGTTTGCCAGTCTGTCATGCTCTCTCAATAAAGAAGGCAGAACAACAGAGAACTGATGCGTTCAAATGCTGGAAAAGATTCCTGAAAATCCCTTGGACAGCGAAGAGATCAAACCAGTCAGTCTTATGGAAGATCAACCCTGAATATTCACTGGAAGGAATGATGTTGAAGCTGAAGCTCCAATATTTTGGTCATCTGATGCTAACAGCTGACTCATTGGGAAAGTCCCTGATGCTGGGAAAGATTGAAGGCAGAAGGATAAGAGGGTGTCAGAGGATGAGATGGCTGGACGGCATCACCGATGCAATAAACGTGAATTTGGGCAAACTCCAGGAGATGGTGAGGGACAGGGAGGCCTGGCTTGCTGCAGTGTATGAGGTCACAAAGAGTCGGATACGACTGGGCAACTCAACAACAGCAGCAGTAACATGCTCTCTCCTAGTTCTATATAAAGTTAAAGTTAACGTGTTGGTCATTCGGTCGTATCCCACTCTTGACCACCTCATGGACTGTAGACCGCCAGGCTCCTCTGTCCATGGAATTTTTCAGACAAGAATACTAGAATGGGTAGTCATTCTCTTCTCCAGAGGATCTTCCCAACCTAGGGATTGAACCCAGGTCTCCTGCATTGCAATTAGATTCTTTACCATCTGGGCCACCAGGGAAGCCCCAGGTCTATATAAGGAAGGTGTGAACTCAATACTGAAATCTATTGGCCCAGAGGCAATAGCATCAATAAACTGGTTCCCCACCCCCTAAGACTGTTCAAATGCTGAACTTACAACTTTTGGCTGCTGCTTATCGGAGCAAAATCTAGATCTTAGACTTTGGGAGTTAAATCAACTGAAATTTAGGCCACTCTGCCAAGGCTGGGGATTTAAGCTCTTCTTTACAATCCCGTCTCCCCTACATGTGCCAAGAGCTTAGCTTGGACATCCACCACATTGGTTCTTCTGGAACTGTGGGAAGGCTGCAGTCTTTGGAAAACCATGGCAGGTCTTCCAGCAGCTTGTCCACAGCCACTTTCTAGAAAAATGCTGAGGCCAGAATCCCAACCCAAACGTCTGCCTGAGTTCTATCTCCTTTGGCTCTGAGTTCATTGATTAAAACCTTCATGGGCATACTGTCATACTGAGTGAAGTAAGTCAGACAAAGAAAGACAAGCATCATATGGTATCGCTTATATGTGGAATCTATAAAATATGGTACAAATGAACTTATTTACAAAACAGAAATAGAATCATAGATGTAGAAAACAAATTTATGGTTATCAGGGGAAAAGGGGGAGGAGGAATAATTTGGGGGTTTGGGATTGACATATACACACTACTATATATGAAAAAGATAACTAATAAGGACCTACTGTATAGCACAGAGAACGCTACTCAATACTGTGTAAGGTCAATATGGGGGGAAATTTTAATAAAAAGAATAAAACTTAACTGTATAAGTAGAACTTAATGTATAACTTAACAGTACACCTGAAACTAACACACCACTGTAAATCCACTATACTCCAATAAAAATTTAAAAAATAAAATAAAATCTTCATGAACATTAAATGGACTGAATTTGCACATTATACCAATTCCTGTGACACAGAATGATGCCTAATTGAACAGAGACTGCCAGGCACATGAAGATAAAGTTGCACATGGAAACATCCTTCATAGCAGAACTTCAAGCCTAGATTTCTTTCATCATTTGTCATTCTTTGCCTCCCTCCCCTGGTTTTTTCTCTTCTTTGCTGAACCCTGTCGTGCACAGATAGGTATCACTGTTAACATGCTGGATGTTAGAAAACAAAGAACCACTTTTTATATGGCTTTCTGTATGCAAAAATTACTACTAAAAGTAAATTCTGCTGAAAACTAAGTCATCACAAAGTTCACTGCCGGAGCCCGCTTGCTTACTTTGATGAGGGAAATGATAACAGCAGCTGCAACCTACGTTCATAAAGTCCAAAAGCCCTGGCAGCCACAGTAACTGTGTGGTCGGTAGCTGCCGTCTCACGTTTCCTCAAAAGCCCCCTATAGTGTTCCTCTCGCCTGGAGTCATCACAGAAGAATTTTCATTATGAGATCATAAGATCAGCAGTTGCCAGAACAAGACAGTGGGCAGATAGTGGCAAAGAGATGAGAGTAAGTCTGTTTCCAATACAAGAATTGGAAAGACTAGGACTTTTACTTTAAAAAGTTTTAGTTTCTCAACCATGTTAACAGAAGGGGAGACGAAAGTCAGTGGTAAAGACATAGAAATGGACTCAGAGGAACTTGTCAGTGTAAGAGACTGTTTTGGACTCACGCCATCCATTTTTCAAACATATTTTAAAGCAGTGTTTTTCAAACTGCAGATCCCAATCCTCTGTAGAAGTAGGAAATCAGCTTACAGTTGATCTGATCAGAGTATATTTTCAATTAAATGGAATGGAATGAAATGTGTGTATCAGATTACACTGCACATAGCAAGAGTAATTTTGTTTCAGTTATGCTCCAGTGTGCAGTGGATAGTAATCGAAAATGAATTCCTTTGGTTTTATACCCTTACTGAAAGAGAATTAACATGCTAAAACTTTACATACATAATGTACAAAATTTGATAAATCTTTACATATGTGAAACCATCACCATAATCAAGATAGCATATCCATTGCTCCCAAAAGTTTTCTTAATGCCCCTTGATAATCCCTCCTTCACTCATTAACTACTGATCTGCTCTTTGTTACTATAGTTTGCACTTTGTAGAAAATTATATAAATGGGGTCATACAGTAAGTATGCACTCCTTTTCATTGACTTTTTTACATAATTATTTTGAGATTTATCAATGTTCTTATGAGAATCAATGGTTCATTCATTGTCATTGCTGTGTAGGATGCTGCTATATTGATGGACATCTAGATTGTTCCCAGTTTGGGACTGTTACAAATAAAAGTGCCATAAACATCCACACACACGTTTTTATGTGGACACATATCTTCTTGGATAAAAATATGATTATGGAATAAATGAATCATACAGTAGATGTATATTTAGCTTCCTTAGAAATTTCCAAAGCATTTTATTTTATTTTTTACCATTTTACACTCCCATCAGTAATGAATGCCAGTAATTTTTGCCAGGGCTTGGAATGGCCAGTTGATTTAATTTGGCCATTCTAGTGGTTACACAGTAGTATATCATTGTTTTAATTTGTCTATCCCTAATGACCAATGGGAGAAGGCAATGGCACCCCACTCCAGTACTCTTGCCTGGAAAATCCCATGGACGGAGGAGCCTGGTAGGCTGTAGTTTATGGGGTCGAGAAGAGTTGGACACGACTGAGCGACTTCACTTTCACTTTTCACTTTCCTTCATTGGAGAAGGGAATGGCAACCCACTCCAGTGTTCTTGCCTGGAGAATCCCAGGGACGGCGGAGCCTGGTGGGCTGCCGTCTATGGAGTCGCACAGAGTCAAACATGACTGAAGCGACTTAGCAGCAGCAACAGCAATGACTAATGAGGACTTCCCTGGTGGCTCAACTGATAAAGAGTTTGTCAGAAATGCAGGAGACCTGGGCTCAATCCCTGAGTCAGGAAGATCCCCTGGAGAAGGGAATGGCACCCCACTCCAGTACTCTTGCCTGGAAAATCCCATGGATGAAGGAGCCTGGTAGTCTATAGTCCATTGGGTCACAGAGTCCGACACGACTAAGAGACTGCACTTCACTTCACTTCACCTCTCATATAAGTTAAACTAAGGTACTGGTATTCTTGCCTGGAGAATCCCCATGAGGAGCATGGCAGGTTACATGGGGTCGAAAACAGTCAGACACAACTGAGCGACTCAGCACACAATGACCAATGAGATTGAGCACCTTTTCATATACTTGTTTGACATTTGTCTATTTTTTTTCAGTGAAGTGACTGTTAAATCTTTTGCCTATTTTTAATTAGATTTCTAATCTTCTTATAGAGTTGTTAGAGTTCTTTATTTTAATTACAAATCCTTTGTCAGATATATATTCTGTATATATTTTCTCCAGTCTTTAGCTAACCCTTTTATTTAAAAAAAAAAAAAAAAGGAGTGTCTTTGGAAGAACAAAAGATTTAATTTTGATTATTTATTTTTGCTTTTATACCCAGTTTCCTTATTTTTGGTAGGGTCTTTTGTGCTTTTTGCATCATATTTAAGAAATCTTTGCCAAGTCCAAGGCTACCTCTGTGTTTTCTCCTGCAAATTTTATAGTTTTAGCCTCATAATCAAGTCTATGATCCATTTCAGGTTGGTTTTCGTATAAGATGTTAAGTAAGGGTTGAGGGTCATTTACAGCATTTGTTATTGTTGTTTAGTTGCTAAATCATGTCCAATTCTTTTGTGACCCCATGGACCCTAGTAGCCCGCCAGGCTCCTCTGTCCATGGGATATCCCAGGCAAGAATTACTGGAGTGGATTGCCATTCCCTTCTTCAGGGGATCTTCCCCACTTAGGGATCAAATCTGTGCCTCCTTCATTGGAAGGTAGGTTCTTCACTGTCTGAACCACCAGGGAAGCCCCATTTGTTGCATATGGCGATCCAACTGTTCCAGCACATTTTGCTGAAAAGATGGTCCTTTCCCCATTCAGTTGTCTTGGCATCTTTCTTAAAAATCAATTGACCCTTATGTGTGGATCTACTTCTGGACTCTATATTCAGTTCCATCAATCTACTTATCTATTTTTATACCAATATGATATCATCTTAATTGTTGTGTTTTATAGTCAATCTTGAAATTAAGTAGTGTTAGTACTCCAACTTTGTTCTTCTCTTTCAAAGTTGTTTTGAGTAGTCTAGGTCTTTTGGATTCTTATACACATTTTAAAATTAGTTTTTCAATTTCTTCAAAAAAGTCTCTGGGAACTTGATTGAGATTGTGTTAAACTTGAGAGGTCAGTTTGGGAGAGAGAACTGCCATCTCAACAACACAAAACCTTAAAATACAGTATCTGAAGACGCTGTATCCATTTTATTAGGCCTTCTTTAATTTCTTTCAGCAATGATCTGGCTTTCAGTATTCAGATTTTGCATATTTTTTGTTAGTTTTATCCTTAAGTATTGTTCGTTGCTATTACTGTTACAAATGGTATTGTTTTTAAATTCAATTTTCTAATTGTTCATTACCAGAGTAAATAAGTACAATTAATTTTTGCATATTGAACTTACATAAGATTTTCTACATAGACAATCATGTCATCTGCAAATAAAGACAATTAACTCATTTTCCAAACAGAATATCATTATTTCTTTCCTTGCCTTATTCTGCTGGCTAGGACCTCCTTTACAATGTTGGATAGAAATAGTGGCAGTGGCCATTTTGCCTTTTTTCTGATCTTAAGAGAAAGACTTTAGCCTTCCAATGTGATATTTGTTGTAGGTTTCTCATTGGTGCCTAATCAGATTGTGGACGTTCCCTTCTGTTCCTATTTTACTAAGAATTTATGTCAGTGATATTAGACTTTTGTCAAATATTTTTTATGCATCTGTTGACATAATATGATTTCTTTTTATTTCTTAGTCTGTTAATATAGGAATTAAAGATTTGGTTTTGAATTATAGATTAGGCTCTAGGATAAATCCCACTGTACATCATATATGTTGTCCTTTTCAAGTCTTGTTAGATTCAATTTACTAAGATTTTAAGAATTTTTGCATTAATTTCATGAAGTGTATCAGTATATAGTTTTCTTATAGGATAAATCTGATTTCAGTATCAAAACAGCACCAGTTTCATAGGCTCATTTGGGAAGTATTCTCTTCATTTTGCTGAAAGAGCTTTGGTTAAATTGATGATATTTCATCCTTAAATATTTGATAAGATTTGCTCATGAAGTCATCTGGCCCCAGAGTTTTCTTTATAGGAAGCTTGTTTAACTAGAATTTAAATTTATTTAGCTTTGTCTTTCAAAAATTTTGAACAATTTTACTTAAATTGTTGAATTTATCAGTAAGGTTGTAAATAATCTTCACAGATCAAACCAGTCAATCCTAAAGGAATTCAACCCTGGATATTCATTGGAAAGACTGATGCTGAAGCTGACGCTCCAATACTTTGGCCACCTGATGCAAAGAACCAGCTCATTGGAGAAGACTCTGATGCTGGGAAAAACTGAAGGCAAAAGAAGGGGTCGGCAGAGGAAGAGATGGTTAGATAGCATCAGGGACTCAGTGGACATGAATTAGAGCAACTACAAGAGATAGTGAAGGTCAGGGAAACCTGGCGTGCTGCAGTCCATGGAGTTGCAAAGAGTTGGATACAACTTAGCAGCTGAGCAACAATAACAAATACTTTTAATGTGTGTGGGACCTGTGGTGATAAGTCCCCACTTTGGTAATTTTGTTTCTCTTTTTTTCTTGATTTGTCAAACTAGAGGTTTGTCAATTTTGTTGATATGTTTAAAGAGTCAGCTTTTGTTTGGTTATTTCTATTATTTTTGTTTTCTCTTTCATTGTTTTCTGCTGTTATCTTTATTATTTTCTTTCTTCTGCTCGCTTTGGGTTTAATTTACTCATCTTTTTCTAGTTTCTTAAGGTCTCATTGATTTTAGACCTTTCTTATTTTGTAATAGAGATGTTTAGTTCTATAAATTTCTTTTTAAACACTGCTTTAGCCGTGTCTACAAATTTTGATATTATATTTTTATTGTTCATTTCAATATACCTTTTAATTTGCCTTTTGATTTCTTCTGTGACTTATAAATTATTTAGAAGTGTGTTAACATCTAAATGTTTGGGAATTTTCCTAATATCTTTCTATTTTTTATTTCTAACTTAATTCCATGTGGTCAGGAAAAAGTTTGTAGGATTTAAGCCCTTTTCAGTTTTTTCAGGATTTGTTTTATGTTTTTGTGGTAAATGTTCTATGTGTACTTGGAAAGAGTATATATTCTACTGTTGTTGCATGGATAGTTCTATAAATGCCAATTAGGCCTAGTTAATTAATGGTTGTTTTCAGCTTTTCTGTATACTTGCTGACTTTCTATTTGTTCTAAAAATTATTGAGTGAAGAGTGTTAAAATTCCAGCTATAATTATGGATTTGTCTGTTTCCTCTCGCAGTTCTATCAGTTTTGTTTCAAGCATTTTAAAGCTCTATTATTAACTGCATAAATGTTTAGGATTACTGTGTCCTCTTGATGAATTGACCCTTTTATCGCTATGAAATAACTCTCTTTATCCCTAGTTATATTCTTTGCTCTGAAATCTACTTTGCTTGATATTAGTAGAATCTATCCAGATTTCCTTTGATTAGTGTTTCCATGTTGTATTATTTTCCATCTTATTAATTTTATTCTATTTTTATCTATATATTTAAAGTGGATTTCTCTGGAGGCACTATGTGGTTCATTCTTGCTTTTGTATATAAACTGATAATCTGTGCCTTTTAGTTAACATTTAATGTAATTATTGACATGGTTAGATTTAAATCTGCCATCTTGTTACATGTTTCCTATTTGTTCCATTGTTCTTAGTTCCTTGTTTCCTCTTTCTGTGTCTTCTTTTGGACTATTTTTTAAGAAGAGTTTTTAAAAATGAACTGCTTCTTAGAGCAGTATTGTGTTCATAGAAAGGATGAAGTACAAAGTTCACAAATATCCCCTGCCCCACAGTACACACAGCCTCCACCACTATCAACAACCACAGTGTGGGGCTTTTTTGTTATAATTTGTTACAATTGAAGAACCTACATTGACACACAATTATCACCAAAAGTTCATACTTTACTTTTCCCTCTTGGTGTTGTACATTCAGTGGGTTTTAACAAATGTATAACAACATATATCTACTATTATAATATTATACAAAAGAGTTTCACTGCTCTAAAAATCCTTACTGTTCCATCTATTAATCCCACCTGCCAACCCCTGCCAACCACTGATCTTTGTACTGTCTCCACAGTTTTGCCTTTTCCAGAATGTGATGTAGTTAGAATTACGCAGTACGTGGTCTTTCCATGATTGGCTGTTTTCACTTAGTAATATGCCTTTTTTGTTCCTTCTTTTCATGGTTTGATAGCTCATTTATTTTTAGTGACAAGTAATATTCCATTGTGTGGATGTACCACAGTTTATTTGTCCAGTCACCTACTGAAAGTCATCTTGGTTGCTTCCATGTTTGGGCAATATGAATAATACTGTCATAAAAATCCATATGCAGGTTTTTGCATAGACATGTTTTCCAACTCATCTGGGTAAACACCAAGGAGCACAATAGCTGGATCACATGATAAAAGTATGTTTCATTTTACAAGAAACTGCCAAACTGTCTTTCAGAGACAGTACAGTTTTACATCCCCACCAAGCACCAGCATTTGGTGCTGTCAGGGTTTTAGGTTTTGGCCATTTTACTACACGTGTAGTAGTACTTCATTGTTTTAATTTGCATTTCCTCAATGATGTATGACATAGAGCATATTTTCATATACATATTTGAAGATCTGCATATTTTCTTCAGTGAGTTGTCTCTTGCCCTTTTTTAATCTGATTTTTCATTTTCTTATTGCTGCATTTTAAGTTTTTTGTGTGTATTTTGATTAACAGTTAACCAGATAACGTCTTTTGCAAATAGTTTCTCCCAGATTCTGGTTTGTCTTCTCATTCTCTTGACAGTGTCTTCTGCAGAGCAGAATGTTTTCAGTTTAACAAGGCTTAGTTCACGGATTCTTTCTTTCTTAGCTGTGCCAAACTCATCGCCATACCCAAGGTCACCTAGATTTCCTCCTATGGTATCTTCCAGAAATTTCATAATTTTGCATTTTACATTTAGGTCTATGATCCACTTTGACTTAATTTTTGTGAAGGGCATATGGTCTGTGCTAGATATACTTTTTTTTTTTTTTTAGATATTTGAAATACAACTTTATTCTGATTCTAAACGAAAAGGAATGGGAATAACAGTAACAAACAAGATTCCACCTCTCAATATTGTCATGTGACTATAGCAGTCTTATATTTGAAACTCAAGGAGGAAACAACTATGTTCCAAAACACCTAAATATGCAGGTCCAAAAAATGAAGGTATTTTTTTTTTAAACTGCCACATTCACTCCAAAGCCCATCCATCTCCTTCAGCATCCGAAGATTAAGCACATGTTCTGCTTAGCTATACAATAAAGTGGCAAACACGCTGCACCACTGACATCACAGGACAGTTGCCTATAAAACTAGACTTCTGACGCTGGGCCCCAGCTTCACTTTCTCACAGGTCATCATCTTCATCCGGGAGAGCAGTTGTCTGAGCAACCTCTAAATCGTGCTCGTACTGTGCTGCCAAGGCTGGGTCCATAACCAACTCTGGCGAGGGAAGAGCAGGCATGGCGACAAACTCCAAGTTAGGGTCTCCAATCAATTTTCTAGCAAGCCAGAGGAAGGGCTTTTCAAAGTTGTAGTTACTTTTGGCAGAAATGTCATAGTACTGAAGATTCTTCTTTCGGTGGAAGACAATTGACTTTGCCTTAACCTTTCTGTCCTTAATATCCACTTTGTTGCCACACAACACAGTTGGGATGTTCTCACACACTCGTACCAGATCTCTATGCCAGTTAGGCACATTCTTTTAAGTAACTCTTGATGTTACATCAAACATTATAATGGCACACTGAGCTTGTATATAATAGCCATCTCTCAGTCCACAAAATTTCTCCTGACCAGCTGTATCCCATACATTGAACTTAATAGGTCCTCTCTTGGTATGGAACACAAGAGGATGGACCTCAACACCCAAGGTAGCTACATACTTCTTCTCAAATTCACCAGTCAGATGACGCTTCACGAATGTAGTTTTTCCAGTACCACCGTCACCAACCAAAACAAGTTTGAACTGAACTTGGGGTTCTCCTTGGGCAGCCATTGTGATGTTACTTCCAGAAGCATCTCCACGCCCGTCTGACTCTAGATATACTTTTTGCATGTGCATGTCCAGTTGTTCTAGAACCACTTGTTGAAATGATTGTCTTTTCTCCATCGTATTGCCTTTGCTCCTTTGTCAAAGATCAGTTGACTATATTTATGTAGGTCTTTTTCTTGGCTCTCTATCCCATTCCATTGATCTATTCATCTGTTCTTTTGCCAATACTGTGCTGTCTTAGTTACTATAACTATATAGTAATTTCACATAGAATCAGTCTTCCAACTTTGTTCTTCTCTTTCAATGGCATGTTGGCCATTCTGGATCTTTTGCACTTCCACATAAACTTTAGGTTGTTGACAAAATAACTTGCTGAGATTTTGATTAGGATCATTTTGAGTCCACAACTCTAGATAGAAGAACTGCTATCTTGACAATATTGAGTCTTCCTATCCATCAACATGAAATATCTTTCCACTAATTTATCTCCTTTTTTATGTCTTTCATCAGAGCTTTATAGTTTTCCTCACATAAATCACATAAATATTTTTGTTAGATTTATTCTCAAGTATTTAATTTTTTAGGGTGTTAATGTAAATAATATTGTATTTTCTTTTTCAAATTAAGATTATTACTAATATATGGAGAAACAACTGAGCTTTGTATTTTGATTTTGTATCTTGCAACCTTGCAATAATTGTATTTTAATTCCAGGAGCTTTTTGTTCATTCTTTGGAATTTTTTACATAGATAATCATTTTATCTTCAAAAACTGACAGTTTTATTTCTTTCTTCCCAGTGTGAATACCTTTTATTTCCTTTTGTCTTATTGCATTAGCTAGGATGGGCTTCCCTTGTGGCTCAGCTGGTAAAGAATCTGCCTGCAATGTGGGAGACCTGTATTCGAATCCTTGGTTGGGAAGATCCCCTGGAGAAGGGAAAGGCTACCCACTCCAGTATTCTGGCCTGGAGGATTCCATGGATTCTATAGTCCATGGGGTCCCAAAGAGTTAGACACGACTGAGCAACTTTCACTTTTCACTTTCCAGTACAATGTGGAAAAGGAATAATGAGAGGGGACATCCTTGTCCTGTTACTGGAATTACGATTTAAATGATTCTATTTAATACCCTTGGTTGGCTTATTAGCCATAACACTTTGTTTTATTATTTTATAACAAAAGATTTGCAAAATACAGTGTACCTTCAAATAATATTATACCATTTAACACATCATATAATGACCTAGAGACAATATATATCCATTTTCCCCTCCCTGGCCTTTGTGCTATTGCCATACATTTTACTTCTGCAAATGTTATAACCTTTCAATACATTGTTATTATTTTTGCTTTCCAAAGTCAGTTATTTTAAAGAATTTTTTAATAATAAAGAAGCTTTTTTATATCTATATTTACCATTTCTACTACTCTTTGTTCCTTTGATTTCCATCTCATATCATTCTTCTCCCTGTAGAAATTCCTTTAACATTTCTTGTTGTGCAGGTCTGCTGCTCATGAATTCCTTCAGCTTTTGTATGCCTGGAAGAGCTATTTTTGAATTATCTGCAGAAGTTATTTTTTAAAAACATTTTTGCTAGGTTTTGACAGATTTTTCTTTCAGCATTTCAAAGACGTTGCTCTATGGTCTTGTGTCTCATTGTTGCATTCACCTTCTTTCATTCTTTGTTGCTTAGTATGTAATGTGTCTCCTTTTTCTCCCTTTCTGGCAGCTTTTAAGATTTTATCTTTATCTCTGGTTTTGAGCAATTTGTTTTTTGCTATAATTATTTATGATTGGTTTGCATGGGGTTCATTAAACTTCTTGGGCCTGTGGCATTATAGTATTCTTCAAGTTTGGAAATTTTCAACCATGACTTTTTAAACGTTTTTGCTGTCTATCCCTCTTCTCTCCTTCAGGGTCTCTATTTACATATATATCGGGCTGCTTGAAGTTTTACCACTTACTGATGCTCTTAAATTTTTTAAAGTTTCTTTCTCTCTGATTCATTTGGCATCATGTCTATTGCTAGACCTTCAGGTTTATTGCTCTTTTATACTGTGGTATCCAATCTGTTAATCTCATCCAGGGTATTTTTCTTTTTTGTTTTAAATATTTTTTCATTTACTTTATTTATTTTTGTCTTTTTGCCATAACTTTGTGACAAATATATGGGGAAACAATGGAAACAGTGACAGACTTTATTTTCTTGGGCTCCAAAAACACTTTGGACAGTGACTGCAGCCATGAAATTAAAAGACACTTGTTCTTTGGAAAAAAGCTATGATAAACCTGAACAGTGTATAAAAAGCAGAGACATCACTTTGCCGACAAAGGTCTGCATAGTCAAAGCTATGGTTTTTCCAGTAGTCATGTATGCATGTGAGAGTTGGACCATAAAGAAAGCTGAGCGCCAGATAATTAATGCTTTTGAACTGTGGTGTTGGAAAAGACTCTCGGGAGTCCCTTGGACTGCAAGGAGATCAAATCAGTCAATCCTAAAGGAAATCAGTCCTGAATATTCTTTGGAAGGACTGATGCTGAAGCTGAAGCTCCAATACTTTTGGCCACCTGCTGTGAAGACCTGACTCATTGGAAAAGATCCTGATGCTGGGGAAGCTTGAGGGCAGGAGGAGAAGGGGATGACAGAGGACAAGATGTTTGGATGGTATCACTGACTCAATGGACATGAGTTTGAGCAAGCTCCAGGAGATGGTGAAGGATAGGGAAGCCTGGCATGCTGCAGTCCATGGGTTTGCAAAGAGTCAGATATAACTGAACTACTGAACAACAACATTTTTGGTTTCACTCTGTCTTCATTGCTTTGCATAGGCTTTTCTCTAGTTGCAATGAGCAGGGACTTCTCTCTGTGAAGCCCTCTCGGATCCTTCCCAGCTCTCTTCTGCAGATTCAAGCCACCTTGTCCTCCCTAGGCTCCCCACCTCTGTCTCCTCGTCATCAGGCTCTGCCCGGATTTCTCCTCCCTGCTTTGAAACCTAGACACGCTCACAGAAGTAAGCTGGGAGTAACTGTGGAGCTAGCTTCATTTATTTTCCTTCTCTCAGGGACCACTGTCTTCACAGCTTGATATCCAGTGTTCAAATATTGTTGTTTCATATATTTTGTTTGATTTATTACTCATTTCTGGCAGGAAACTAAGTCTGCTTCCTTTTACTCCATCTTGTCTGTAATTAAAAGCCTATTATGTATTTTTATATGGGTTGTGGGCTGAGGGAGAAGTATAAAAATGCTATCTTTGAAGACATATTTCCATACATAATAAAAATTCCGTCCATTGCAGAGTTTGGTCTTACAAAGGTCAACCAGCTTCAGAAAATCAGCTCTTTAACAGAGTGCTCCCAAGTTGCCTTTGTAAAGGCACTCAGTAGCTTGTATAAAGATTGAAAACCTGAATTTTCATAGCATAAATAGTAGCATAGTAGCATAAATAATCATTAAGATCATGTACTTCCCTGGTGGCTCAGATCATAAAGAGTCCCAAATAAACCCAAGTTCAATCCCTGGGTTGGGAAGATCCCCTGGAAAAGGGAATGGCTACCCACTTCAGTATTCTTGCCTGGAGAATTCCAAGGACAGAGTGAGCTATAGTCCATGGGGGTCGCAAACAGTCAGACATGACTGAGCAAGAGCATGCATGCATGCATGGGGATATACAGGGACAACCCTCTTCTAGGACCTCATGGTGTTTAGGAGCTGAGTAAATACAGCTTCCAAAGTTTCCATGTGCAAGTGCCATTCACACATAGTAAGGCAGAGGAGAATCTGAGGTGTCAGGCAAGGTACAACTCTGCATTTATGCTGCAGCTCTGACCACTTATTTATTGAGGAGCTACTTGATTAAAAATATAGTTCCTAAAAGAAGTGAAACTACCACTGTTTGCAGATGACATGATCCTCTACATAGAAAACCCTAAAGACTCTACCAGAAAACTACTAGAGCTAATCAACAAATATAGTAAAGTTGCAGGATATAAAATTAACACACAGAAATCCCTTGCATTCCTATACACTAACAATGAGAAAACAGAAAGAGAAATTAAGGAAACAATACCATTCACTATTGCAACAAAAAGAATAAAATACTTAGGAGTATATCTACCTAAAGAAACAAAAGACCTATACATAGAAAACTATAAAACACTGATGAAGGAAATCAAAGAGGACACAAACAGATGGAGAAACATACCCTGTTCATGGATTGGAAGAATCAATATTGTCAAAATGGCTATACTACCCAAAGCAATCTATAGATTCAATGCAATCCCTATCAAGCTACCAACGGTATTTTTCACAGAAGTAGAACAAATAATTTCACAATTTGTATGGAAATACAAAAAACCTCAAATAGCCAAAGTAATCTTGAGAAAGAAGAATGGAACTGGAGGAATCAACCTGCCTGACTTCAGACTCTACTACAAGCCACAGTCATCAAGACAGTATGGTACTGGCACAAAGACAGAAATATAGATCAATGGAACAGAATAGAAAGCCCAGAGATAAATCCACGAACCTATGGACACCTTATCTTCGACAAAGGAGGCAAGGATATACAATGGAAAAAAGACAACCTCTTTAACAAGTGGTGCTGGGAAAACTGGTCAACCACTTGTAAAAGAATGAAACTAGAACACTTTCTAACACCATACACAAAAATAAACTCAAAATGGATTAAAGATCTATATGTAAGACCAGAAACTATAAAACTCCTAGAGGAGAACATAGGCAAAACACTCTCTGACATGAATCACAGCAGGATCCTCTATGACCCACCTCCCAGAATATTGGAAATAAAAGCAAAACTAAAGAAATGGGACCTAATGAAACTTATAAGCTTTTGCACAACAAAGGAAACTATAAGTAAGGTGAAAAGACAGCCCTCAGATTGGGAGAAAATAATAGGAAATGAAGCAACAGACAAAAGATTAATCGCGAAAATATACAAGCAACTCCTGCAGCTCAATTCCAGAAAAGTAAATGACCCAATCAAAAAATGGGCCAAAGAACTAAACAGACATTTCTCCAAAGAAGACATACAGATGGCTAACAAACACATGAAAAGATGCTCAACATCACTCATAATCAGAGAAATGCAAATCAAAACCACAATGAGGTACCATTACACGCCAGTCAGGATGGCTGCTATCCAAAAGTCTACAAGCAATAAATGCTGGAGAGGGTGTGGAGAAAAGGGAACCCTCTTACACTGCTGGTGGGAATGCAAACTAGTACAGCCACTATGGAGTACAGTGTGGAGATTCCTTAAAAAACTGGAAATAGAACTGCCATTTGACCCAGCAATCCCACTCCTGGGCATACACACCGAGGATTCCAGATCTGAAAGAGACACGTGCACCCCAATGTTCATCGCAGCACTGTTTATAATAGCCAGGACATGGAAGCAACCTAGATGTGCATCAGCAGACAAATGGATAAGAAAGCTGTGGTACATATACACAATGGAATATTACTCAGCCATTAAAAAGAATTCATTTGAATCAGTTCTAATGAGATGGATGAAACTGGAGCCCATCATACAGAGTGAAGTAAGCCAGAAAGATAAAAGAACATTACAGCATACTAACACATATATATGGAATTTAGAAAGATGGTAATGATAACCCTATATGCAAAACAGAAAAAGAGACACAGATGTACAGAACAGACTTTTGGACTCTGTGGGAGAAGGCGAGGGTGGGATGTTTCGAGAGAACAGCATGTATATTATCTATAGTGAAACAGATCACCAGCCCAGGTGGGATGCATGAGACAAGTGCTCGGGCCTGGTGCACTGGGAAGACCCAGAGGAGAGGGAAGTGGGAGGGGGGATCGGGATGGGGAATACATGTAACTCCATGGCTGATTCATGTCAATGTATGACAAAATCCACTGCAATGTTGTGAAGTAATTAGCCTCCAACTAATAAAAATAAATGAAAAAATATATATATATATATAGTTCCTGTGTTATACCGCAGCTTCCCAGAAACTAGCTATTTTACACATGGTGGTATATATACGTCAGTGTTACTCTCTCAGTTCATCCCACCCTTTCCTTCTCCTGATGTGTGCACAAGTCCATTCTCTATGTCTACTCAATGCTCTGTGATGACCTCGAGGGGTGGGATGGGGGTGGGGAAGGAAGCTTAAGAGGGAGGGAATATATATACATATACTTAACAGCCAATTCACATTGTTGTACAGCAGAAACAAACACAATATTGCAAAGTAATTATCCTCCTATAAAAAAAGGAAGCACATAGTTCCTATTTGCATTTGAAAGGGCAATCTAGCATATTGTATAACGTATATGGTTAATATATGAATTTACCATCTTTGGAGTTGAACAGATCTAGGTTCAAATCCCACCTCTGCCACAACTGACTGGCCTCCCAGTAAGACTCCTAACTTCTCTGAAGATCAGTTGCAGCCACTTGTAAAATGATGGTGATACTCTCTATTTCAGCATTTTGTTGTGATAAATGTTCAAGTGTGATTTCTGGCACATCATATTCACTTCATAAATTTAGCTATAATTAAAGTTATGCTAGCTATCTGAGGATGAAACAATGATCACAAGAAGAAGATAGAAAGGTAGGACCTCTTCTTGCTTGTCAAGATGAAAATATGTTGTACTCTAAGATGGAATCCATCCAATCCAGTCCTAACCATTTTTTTAGGAGGGAAAAAAAAAAAACTAAGAAAATCTCCTGTGTACTCCAAAATTGTCAGAAATATCAGTATCTCAAGTTCTCAAGTGAGAGTGGCTATTTTGGCTTTGATTGAAGAGTTCTTTGTTGCTGTTGTTGTTTAGTCCCTAAGTCGTGTCCAGCTGTTTTGTGACCCCATGGGTTGTAGCCCACCAGGCTCTTCTGTCCATGGGATTCTCCAGGCAAGAATACTGGAGTGGCTTGCCATTTCCTTCTCCAGGGGATCTTGCCAACCCAGGATTGAACCCACATCTCCTGCATTGGCAGGAGCGTTCATTACCACTGAGCCACCAGGGAAGCCCAGTCCTTTAGAGGGTGGCTTTTGCAGACACAAAAGTGCTCCCAACACCCGGCCCTGGGAGTCACTCAGGGCTGAGCACTACCTGTCCACTGTGTATCACGAAGGCCTGATATGAAAGGCAACTGCATGCTCCCTCCTCCAGAGACCTTGGCTTGAGCTCAAGAGAAAACGTGGAGAAGCTAATAGCAGACCTGGCAAAGGAGCTGCTGGGGTCTGCTGAAACAGGGCCACCTCACAGAGGCTTGTCTCCAGGCCGTCAAGGTGTCCCAGCAGCTGCAACCTGATCCCTTCCCTCGCAGGCTGTCGCGGTTGTAGGTGGCGCTGTTTATCCGTACTGCTCTGCAGAGCAGAGAGGATCAGTCTGTTTTCGAATTTTTCAGAGACTGGGAGCCCACTCCTGCTTTAAAACAGCAACCTTTCCTTTAAACCAGAACACTCAATCTCAGGGTAGAAACAACTGTGTTATGTGTTGGAATTCTCCACGGGACTCTCCAGCCATCCATCAAAAGGACAATTACTGGTTAACTTTAAAAATGTGTAAAATATTTCATTTCTGTACATGGAGATGACAGGTTTTCCCCTCTGTTGAGACCTTATATTTAAGTGTGGATCATTAAAGTCAACAGGGTTAGATGCCCAAGTTTCTCATCACACCTCCACGTACCGATTTCAACTCCTTGCCTTCTTTGTTGCTTCTACTGGCTCCTCAGTCATCTTTCTCCCTTTTCTCTCTTTTCTTCTCTTCCATATTTTTTACTGTAGTAAAATACTCTTAACACAAAATTTACCATCTTAAGTGCATTACCATTTTCAAGTGTATAGGTCAATAGTGTTAAATACGTTCACATTGCTCTGCAACCATTCCATCATCCATCTCCAGAACTTCTCACCTTGTAAGATGGAAACTCTACACCCGCTAAGCAACAGCCTCTGATTCCCTCTCCCTCCAGCCCCTGGTGACCACCACAACACTTTCTGTCTCTACGAACTTGACTTCTCCATGTACTTCACATCCCCCCTTCTCTTTAAGTCACATCCATACTCTTTCCTTTTTACTTATAAATCCAATGAAGTTCCCATTCTCTCCTCTAAAAACAGAATCTTTTTAATCTCTTCTCTTGTTTTTGTTGTTGTTTAGTTGTTAAATCGTGTCCAACTCTTAGCAACTGCATGGACTGTAGCCCGCCAGGCTCCCCTGTCCAGGGGATTTCCCAGGCCAAAGTACTGGAACAGGTTGCCATTTCTTTCTCTATGGGATCTTCCAGCCCCAGGAATCAAACTTTCCCCTCCTACACTGCAGGCAGATTCTTCAGCACTGAGCCACCAGCGAAGCCTGCTTTCTCTTGACTAGGCTACTTCAAATTCAGTGGTTGTCTGCAGCTCTTAAAGATTTTTTAAACTGTAACTAATTGGATAGTGTAAGAATAATGCCCCAAAGTACAGCTGTGTGTATTATAAAAATAAAATTTCCTCTCCTGTCCCTCATCCAATCCCAGATTTCCACATCTTTGCTAACCATTGTTAACACTTTGCTGTGTATTTTTCAAGAAATATTCTCTGTTTCCAAGGCATTTAGAGTATTGCATGCTGGTTAACAGTTGACACTCTGGAGCCAGGATGCCTGGGTTTGAATTCTGACTTTGCCATTTAGCTGAGCAACCTTGAGCAAGTTACTTAACTTCTCCATACTTTGATTTCTTCATATAAAATTGAGGTAATATTAGCATCCATTTTATAGGAATATTTGGAAGATTAAGTTAAAAATGTAAAGCACTTTGAACAATGTCTTGTGTATAATGAGCATTTTTATTATTGTTATTATGTGTATGCTTTACCTTTGTTACATAAATAGGGGAGTACACCATGCATATTGTCCTGCAAGCTTATTTCACCTAATGAACACACCAAGGGTAACTTTCAGTATTAATACAATCTCATTTGTTGCAATGACAGCATATTGTCCCGCAGTATGGTTGCAAGAGTTGAAGTTGTTTTTAAATCCAGGGTACAAGAGAGAATAGCATAGAAACATACATATTACCATATGTAAAATAGATAGCAAGCGGGAGTTTGCTGTGTGACGCAGGAAAGTCAACCCTGGGTTCTGTGACAACCTAGAGGGGTGGGGTGGGGAAGGAGATGAGAGGAGGTTCAAGAGGGAGGAGACAGGTATACCTGTGGCTGACTCATGATGATGTATGGCAGAAACCAGCACACTATTGTAAAGCAATTATCGTCCAATAAAAATTTAAAAAAAAAACACAATAGAGTACACAACCACATTCCACAGAATATGTCCCAAGGTGACAGACAGCCTTGGGGTGTGGAGATGACATAGCAGAACTGGGGTTTGCTTTTGTCAATGCTAAGTTCCTTAAGGGCAGGGCTGGTTTCCTTCCATGATCAGAGCGCTGGTGATGGCACTCTGTCACTCAGAGAGGTCTGGCTTTCACAGTCGCTGTTCTTACTGATCAAATCTTATAAGTGTGCCTCTCTAAACATGGCCTTCTGGCAGACCCTTAGAAAGGAAGTCATCTCCTTCCCACCCCTCCCCATGACCTGGAATGGGAAGGACTGAGCCCTCAGGGAAATGCTATGTAAAACCTGGCAGGAAGGGAGCATTTGAGAGTACATGAATGATGTGAGGATAAAATAAATAAACTTTATTGTGAGTGTGTATGTGTGTATTTGTGGGTGTGTGTGTGTGTGTGTAACAGCATGTGTAGCCTTGATATCATGACTTCTTCCCTTCCTCTCCACCCCTATTTACTCTCCTATGATTTTTTGCTCATCTTATGTTGGGGAACCAGAGTATAAAGACAATGAGTAGTCAAGTCCTGTAACTAGACCAAAAATACAACATAGCTATCAGGAAACCAAGAGGCGTGAACATTAGGGAAACACACTGCTCACAGGAAATTAGTATAATGTCCAGCTCTAAGGGGGCTTCCCTTGTGGCTCAGCTGGTAAAGAATCTGCCTGCAATGTGGGAGACCTGGGTTCAATCCCTGGGTTGGAAAGATCCCCTTGGAGAAGGGAAAAGCTACCCACTCCAGTATTCTGGCCTGGAAAATTCCATGGACTATATAGTCCATGGGGTCAGAGTTGGACATGACCGACCGACTTTCACTTTCACTTCCAGCTCTAAGGACTGCCTTTGGGAGCCTGCCTCAGTTACCTATCAGCTTCATGATTTAACCTTTCTGAGTCATGGCTTCCTCATTTTTTAAAGCAACAAAGATAATAATACCTATTTTATAGAGTCACTTCAAGGATTAAATGAATTGAATTTATAAAGACCCACACCAGTGCCTGGCACAGGGTTAGCATGGAATGTCAACTATTATTATCCTGTGTCAATGTATTCTACTACTCTCATCTCTAAGCCCCAATTTGCTTTAGTGTGAATTCCTTAAAATTCATCTATTTGAAGAGAAATCACATAAAAACTACAAAGGTTTAGCAGAAGAAATAATTTATCATTTTAGAAATTTTTCCCCAAAGAAAGGGTCAGATCCCATTTCAGGAAACATCTGATTAGATCCTGTAAAGCAGTAGGCACAGAAATACCTCTGGACTTTTGAAATCAGATGGGCATTTATTCAACACATTCCTGTACAGGGTAGTTTACAAAATTAAGCTAACACAGCAAAAGGACCCAGCACGGCAGGAGCTTACCCATCTAAGGTGGTCACCAGAGGCAGGGCACATGTTCAGGTGAATGTAGAGTGTTTCATGTTCCTTGTTTTACTAAAAGTCATTATTCACATATTCACTGAAGCCTCATGCTAATGAGAGCTGGCAAGTCCCACTCAGGATATGTTTCTTGTTTTCTAGACTTTAGGATATGGGACTGACTAGCATTTTTCTCTCCAGACCAACGTGTCCTGTGGGGTGTCTTCAAAAGAGGAGAATCAAAAAAAATAAAGGATGCTGGCCACTGAGCTCTAGAAACCCAGCTGCCTCCTCCCAGCTTCTGGACACACAACGGTGTCATTGTGTACGGAGAAAAAAAATGAACTGGAGCTTTCCTGCAAGCATTTTTGAACTTGGACCTCCAGTGCATAGCTTAGCAGCCAGCTCCCGGCCCAAGCACCCCCTCCTCTTCTCCTCTCTCCTTTCCATCTTTGCAAGAGAATTTAGTTCCATTTAAGTCCAGGGGACATGGCAAAAACACACTTGAAACGCCACTTCCATTTTTGGCAATGGGATCCTTCAAACAGTGAGAAACAGCCCTTCAGCTCGCTGGCCCTTTCGATCCTGTACCTCTTGAACTACTTTCCTCTGCTCACTTCAGAGAGAAGGGGTGGATCTGATGAGTTGGGGTTCATTTTTCGAATTGCTTTTTGAGAAAAAAGATACCAGCAAAAAGAACAGTCACTGATTCTTAATGCTGGAAGGCTATTAGAGCTAGCTACCAATCAATTTCCATGTTCTTCAGAGGAGGAAACTGAGGCCAAAGAGGTTAACAACCCAGGCTGCACTTTGAGCAGTAGCTTCCAGACAAGCCATCTTAGGACAGGGGAGATGCTGAAAGCCACGCCCTCAGTTCCCCCATTTACTTGCATTACTAACTTCCCATCAACACTTATTGGTAAGTTGTTACATACTGAATCCTGTGCTCAGGAGGAGGCAAAAGTCTACCCTGCAGGAATTAATGGTTTTACAGAAAACAAAGAAATTCTGTAAAGCAATTATCCTTCAATTAAAAAATAAATAAACTTTTTAAAATCTCCTTTTCTTTGCACTTACTTCCTCTCTATCTCATTCCTGTCAATAAAATAATAAAAAAAAAAAAACACCTCTTTTTGTCCCTTTGGTTCAAATTTTTAGAGTCATAGTTATTCATTAAGTATTCCATCTTTGTTTCAGTGGACATTTGTCATCTCCTACCTTGAGCCAAGCACTGTCCCTTTCCACTGGGATACCTTCTTTTTCTCTCTGTTCCTTCTGTTATCACCCCAACTCAGGTTTTGCCACCTTCCAATTGACTGGTATTTACAAGAACTACCTGGCTACCTCTAGGCCACCCTCTGTCTCCAGAGCATAGAGTCTGATGGATTTTCCAAATTTTCCTTTAACAGTCACTTGTTAAGTCATCTTTCTGCTCCTCAGCCTACAGCTGCTTGCTTCCTATTGTCAATCAA
Organism: Cervus canadensis; assembly: GCF_019320065.1. Taxonomy (NCBI): domain Eukaryota; kingdom Metazoa; phylum Chordata; class Mammalia; order Artiodactyla; family Cervidae; genus Cervus; species Cervus canadensis. The sequence continues at coordinate 30,607,883 of NC_057387.1, read as the reverse complement.
CTCAGGTCCAAATTCTTCCCCCTGGTTTTCAAACCTTCCTACAATCACCTTATCTACCCAGATTTATCTCCCCCTCATTCTCACCTAACTCTTACTTTCTTTAGCAAAATTTCGCTCATTGTTCCAGACCTGGGGTCCAGTATCATCTACTCTCTGAAAAGCTCCTCTTCCCCAACATCACAGCAATCACTCTCTCTAAGACCTCCCTGGACACTCACCTCTAGTACAAGACTACTCAGATTGCCACATGGTTATTTGTTCCCTGGCTATCTCCTTACCTGGACTCTGAGCTCTTTGGATATAGGGACCATCCTTTTGATATCCTGTTCCAGTGTCCAGCAGAGCAAAGGTGCTCAATAAATGTCGTGAATACAATGAATGAATGGCTCCTAGAGCAGCACTGAGTTCACTGCAGGTGCTCAGTGAAGACTTGCTGAGCACTTGAAGGTAACCTGACATCAGAGCTCAACACCCAGTGATTCAGGCAGGGATGTAAATGGCAATTATGACATCGAAACTATATTCATAAAAGCATTGTTGTTTAAAGGGAAACTTCCTTTTTGCAGTAACCTGGGCCAAAGAGGCTCAAGGTTCAAGCAGCATTTTTAAAACTGTTCCCAGGACAAGCTGTTTTGGGACACAGGAGAGTTCTCCTTTCAAGGGGAAGCTTCCCTTTCTGACACATTATTTTAAAGAATTAAAAAGATGGGAGTCTGAACTCACTCATTAATGCTAAGGAATAAAAATATTATGTTTCCAAAGGAAACAATTTCTCTTCATCAAGTCTAAGAAAGACATATCTAATTTGAAATTTATACATTTTAAGAAAAAGTAAAACAATATAGTTAGCAACATGAGACAACATAAGGGCTATGATAACTTGGATGAGAATAGATGTCATCTTTTTCACTGAACCACTTTAATAGCTATATAATTACTCAAGAGGGTGTTTATTATTCAAGATGTTATCCCCATGCCCTTACTACCAGAATGGCCCTCTTACTATTTTCTTTACTTTCCTTAAACACCTAAGCATTTAAAATTATCAATGACTTGTTTGCTGTTTGTCAGCTCATACAGCATTTTCACAATTTTTAAAAATTTATTTTTATTTTTGACTGCACTGGGTCTTCATTGCTGTGTATGGGCTTTCTCTAGTTGTCGTGAGCGAGGGCTATTCTTCATTGTTGTGGTCTACTACTACTTCACATTTTGTCCTAAATGCACGGGCTTCTCATTGTGGTGGCTTCTCTTGTTGCAGAGCACGGGCTCTAGGCACACAGGCTTCTGTAGTTACAGTGCATGGGCTTGGTAGTTGTGATTCTGGGGCTCTAGAGATTGGGCTCTGTAGTTGTGGCACATGGATTTAGTTGCTCTGTGGTATGTGGGATCTTCCCGGGCCAGGTATTGAATGGGTGTCTCCAGCATTTGCAAGTGGATTCTTATCCACTGTGCCACCAAGGAAATCCTTTCACGGTGTTTAAGAGAATGATTGAATCAGAAAATTTAGCATATCAGGATGATACCATGGATGATGCCAGCCATTAAAAATACACTTCCCATGATAAACAGAAGACTAGAGCAATTTCACTGGAAAATTTAATTTGTTCTTCTCGAGTAGTTATTGCATCAGACATTATCAAGTATATATTATGGACAAGATGCTGTGCAGAAAACCAAGCAGTACCTGAGCAACTCTTTGCTCTCAGGTTGACCAAATACTGGAGGAGGATTTGAGTTGAGAAGTTCATTGCTCACACCCTTCATGCATCTACAGAAATTGCAAGGTCTTTCCATTACCAGGCTCATTGTTTGGATCCACCTCATGTCTGTGTGCGACTGACTGAGGAGGCTGTGAGAAGGAGGTTCTCAGTGAGGATGTGTTTCTTTCATTGGGACTGCGGGATCAGCCTGCTCCCAGCACCTGGCCCTGTCTAGTGGGAAGCACCTACTACTACTTCATATTTGTTCTAAATGCCCTGGCTCATTTCTGATCCCAGGAACCAAGCTCATTGGGGTCTCCTTCGGGTTTGGAACTATACTATCTACAGAATGATTCACTGGAAGGACAGATGCTGTAGCTGAAGCTCCACTACTTTGGCCACCCTGTGTGAAGAGCCATCTCATCTGAAAAGACTCTGAGGCTGGGAAAGATTGAGGGCAGGAGGTGAAGGTGGCGACAAAGCACAAGATGGTCCAACTCAAAGGACGTGAGTTTGAGCAAACTCCCAGAGAGTGAAGGACAGGGAAGCCTGGCATGCTGCAGTCCATAAAATCACAGAGTTGGACACAGCTTAGTGACTGAACAACAATAACAATCTATAAAATAATTGCAGCATCTATAGTCACTGAAATGCATTTGGAGAAACCTTCTCAAGAGTTAAAGAACTGAAGTTTAATTTTTAAAAAAATGTAAAAAAACATGTTTTTCATCCAAATACACTGGAGAATTAAAAAAAGAAAACTTCCCAGGACCTCTGGCTTTCCTCCAGGAAAGGACTACCACACCACCGAGGAATTGGATTTTTGCCTATTCGCCTTTGGAATGACCTGAAATTTATATTCTTTTCAAATAGATGCCCTGCACAGTGACCTGGCAACAGGAGCATTTTCCCAGTCTATGAAACAGAAGTCATGTGATAATCAAATTCCTTTGCAAGAGTCCATATATTCTGCACCCTAGTGAGCCTGATCCTCAAGACCAGTGCTGAAGGGTTCCTCCCATGCGAGGCTCTCTTTGGCAATGTCAGTGCTATCCCACTCTCAGCAGCAGACCCTTGCCCTTAAGACACAAAATTCCCTTCAGTTCTGTTAAATTAATTTTAACAGATGTTATCTATGTGCCAAAAATTGTATTTAGCCACTGGAAGTTAAACAAAAGAAGAAGATCTGGTCTCTGAGCTTGAAGACCTTATAAACAATTGCTATATAATATAATGTCCTAACCAAACAACATAGAACACTGTGGGTAGAGGGCACTGGAACTCAGAGGAGAGAAATCATAACCCAACACGAGGGTTTGGGAGTTACTTCTCGGAAAAGATGACATATAAGCTGATATTCTTAAAGGAAGAATTAGGGGGCACCAATCATGAAACTAACACCCAAAAAAGATGTCCTTTTCATTATAAGGGACTGGAATGCAAAAGTAGGAAGTCAAGAAACACCTGGAGTAACAGGCAAATTTGGCCTTGGAGAACGGAATGAAGCAGGGCAAAGGCTAATAGAGTTTTGCCAAGAGAACGCACTGGTCATAGCAAACACCCTCTTCCAACAACACAAGAGAAGACTCTACACATGGACATCACCAGATGCTCAACACCGAAATCAGACTGATTATATTCTTTGCAGCCAAAGATGGAGAAGCTCTATACAGTCAACAAAAACAAGACCGGGAGCTGACTGTGGCTCAGATCATGAACTCCTTATTGCCAAATTTAGACTTAAACTGAAGAAAGTAGGGAAAGCCACTAGACCATTCAGGTATGACCTAAATCAAATCCCTTATGACTAAACAGTGGAAGTGAGAAACAGATTTAAGGGACTAGATCTGATAGACAGAGTACCTGATGAGCTATAGACGGAGGTTCGTGACATTGTACAGGAGACAGGGATCAAGACTATCCCCATGGAAAAGAAATGCAAAAAGGCAAAATGGTTGTCTGAGGAGGCCTTACAAATAGCTGTGAAAAGAAGAGAAGCGAAAAGCAAAGGAGAAAAGGAAAGATATTCCCATTTGAATGCAGAGTTACAAAGAATAGCAAGGAGAGATAAGAAAGCCTTCCTTAGCGATCAATGCAAAGAAATAGAGGAAAACAACAGAATGGGAAAGACTAGTGATCTCTTCAAGAAAATTGGAGATACCAAGGGAACATTTCATGCAAAGATGGGTTCAATAAAGGACAGAAATGGTATGGACCTAACAGAAGCAGAAGATATTAAGAAGAGGTGGCAAGAATACACAGAAGAACTGTACAAAAAAGATCTTCATGATCCAGATAATCATGATGGTGTGATCACTTACCTAGAGCCAGACATCCTGAAATGTGAAGTCAAGTGGGTCTTAGAAAGCATCACTACGAACAAAGCTAGTGGGTGTGATGGAATTCCAGTTGAGCTATTTCGAATTCTGAAAGATGATGCTGTGAAAGTGCTGCACTCAATATGCCAGCAAATTTGGAAAACTCAGCAGTGGCCACAGGACTGGAAAAGGTCAGTTTTCATTCCAATCCCAAAGGAAGGCAATGCCAAGGAACGCTCAAACTAGCACACGATTGCACTCATCTCACATGCTAGTAAAGTAATGATTAAAATTCTCCAAGCCAGGCTTTAGCAATATGTGAACCGTGAATTTCCAGATGTTCAAGCTGGTTTTAGAAAAGGCAGAGGAACCAGAGATCAAATTGTCAACATCCACTGGATCATCGAAAAAGCAAGAGAGTTCCAGAAAAAACATCTATTTCTGCTTTATTGACTATGCCAAACCCTTTGACTGTGTGGATAACAATAAACTGGAAAATTCTGAAAGAGATGGGAATACCAGGCCACCTGACTTGCCTCTTGAGAAACCTGTATGCAGGTCAGGAAGCAACAGTTAGAACTGGATATGGAACAACAGACTGGTTCCAAATGAGAAAGGAGTATGTCAAGCCTGTATATTGTCACCCTGCTTATTTAACTTACACGCAGAGTACATTATAAGAAACGCTGGGCTGGAGGAAGCACAAGCTGGAATCAAGATTGCCGGGAGAAATATCAATAACCTCAGATATGCAGATGACACCACCCTTATGGCAGAAAGTGAAGAGGAACTTAAGAGCCTCTTGATGAAAGAGGAAAGTGAAAAAGTTGGCTTAAAGCTCAACATTCAGAAAACTAAGATCATGGCATCTGGTCCCATCACTTCATGGGAAATAGATGAGGAAACAGTGAAAATAGTGGCTAACTTTATTTTCTTGGGCTCCAAAATCACTGCAGATGGTGATTGCAGCCATGAAATTAAAAGACACTCCTTGGAAGGAAAGCTATGACCAACCTAGATAGCATATTAAAAAGCAGAGACATTACTTTGCCAACAAAGGTCCGCCTAGTCAAGGCTATGGTTTTTCCAGTGGTCATGTATGGATCTGAGAGTGGGACTGTGAAGAAAGCTGAGCGCCGAAAAATTGATGCTTTTGAAGTATGGTGTTGGTGAAGACTCTTGAGAGTCCCTTGGACTGCAAGGAGATCCAACCAGTCCATCCTAAAGGAGATCAGTCCTGGGCGTTCATTGGAAGGACTGATGCTAAAGCTGAAACTCCAATACTTTGGCCATCTCATGTGAAGAGTTGACTCATTGGAAAAGACCCTGATGCTGGGAGGGATTGTGGGCAGGAGGAGAAGGGGACGACAGAGGATGAGATGACTGGATGGCATCACCGACTCAATGGACATGAGTTTGAGTAAACTCCGGGAGTTGGTGATGAACAGGGAGCCCTGGCGTGCTGCGATTCATGGGGTCACAAAGAGTCGGACATGACTGAGCAACTGAACTGAACTGAACTGAATCATGAAAGGGTGCTCTTGGCAGAGGAAAGAGTATAAGCAGAGGACAGCAGTATAAAGAGAATGGGCTGTGATAAGACGCACACATAGTTAGGCATTAGTTGAGAAGTTATAAAATAACTACAAAATGGAAGATTGGGACAGAGATGAGACAAAAGGGAGGGACAATTTATAGAAGAGAGGATATGGAGAACCTTGGATGCCCTGTTAAAGAGTTCAGACTTTATTCAGTACATAATGGGTACCCATTGGTGAGTTTTGTTTTGTTTATATAGGGTGTTATTTGGTTGAACAGTATTTTTTAATTTACCTTTTAATGTTTTATTGTCAATAAAATTAGTATTCATTATTTAAAAAAAAAACTAGGAACAAAAACCCCAAATAGACAAAGTAATTATGAAAAAAATTAAAATTTTGGAGATGTCACACTTCTAGATTTCCAAACTTAATACAAAGCTATAGTTATCAAAACAGTGAAGTACTGGCATAAAAACAGACATATAGGTCAAGGGGATGGAACAGAAAGTCTAGCAGTAAACCCTCACATATAGGGTCAACTGAAAGGCTATGGAGACCATTCAATACAAAGGACAGTATTGTCAGCAAACAGTGATGGAAAAACTAGTGAATAATCTGCCTACCAATGCAGGAGATGCAAGAGACCCAGGTTTGATCCTTGGGTCAGGAAGATCCCCTGGAGTAGGAAATGGCAACCGACTCCAGTATTCTTGCCTGGAAGATTCCATGGACAGGGGAGCCTGGAAGGCTACAGTCCACGGGGCCACAAAGAGTCAGACATGACTGAATGACTGAACACACACACACTTACCTTACACTATAATATTAATTCAAAATGGATCAAAGATTTAAACATAAAAACTAAATGTTTTTAATGTTCATAAAAACATATGAAACTCTTAGAAGAAAACATAGGGAAAAGCTTCGTGACATTGAATTTGGCAGTGATTTCTTGAATATGACACAAAAGCATAGGCAATAACGTAAAAAATGGCTAAATTGTACTACATCAAATTTAAAACTTTTGTGCATCAAAGGACACTGTCAACAGAGTAAAAAGGCAACCCATGAAACTGGAGAAAATTTTTGCAAATTATATATCTGATAGGAGGTTAATACATAAATATATAAAGAATTCCTACAACTCAGCAACATAAAAACAAACAACCAGATTAAAAAATGAGTAAACTGAATTGAATAAACATTTCTCCAAAAAGATATGCAAATGGCCAATAAGCACATAAAAAGATGCTTAACACCACTGATCATTAGGGAAATGCAAGTCAAAATCACAGTAAGACACAACTTCGTATCCAGTAAGATGGCTATTACCAAAACAAAACAAGCAAACAAATGAAGAAATCAGAAAATAACAAGTGTTGGTGAGGACACAGAGAAATTAAAACCCTTGTGCATTGCTGCTAGGATTGTGAAAAACAGTATGATAGTTCCACAAAAGATTAAAAATAGAATTACCATTATCATCCAGAAATTCCACTTCTGGGTATATCCTTCCAAAAGAACTGAAAGCAAAGATTCAGGCAAATATTTGTACACTCATGTTCATAACAACATTACTTATATTAGCCAAAAGATAGAAGCAACCCAAAGGTCCATCAACAAACAAATGGTGTGCATACGATGGAATATTATTTAGCCCTTAAAAAGGATGTTCTGATACATGCTGCAATTTGGCTGAACCTTGAGGATACTATGCTGAGAGAAATAGGCAGTCACAAAAAGACAAATATATAGTTTCACTGATGTGAAATACCAAGAGTAATCAATAGTCAAATTCATAGAAACAGAAAGTAGAGTGGTGGATGTCAGGAGGTAGGCAGAGGGAGGAACAGGCAGTTGGTGTTGAAGGAACATGGAGTTTCCATTTGGAAAGATGAAAAAAATTTGGACATGGATGGTGGTAAGGGTTTCACAGCAGTGTAAGTTTATTACTGAACTTCATACTAAAAGTGGGTAATATAGTAAATTTTATTTAACTTTTACCTCAGAAAAAGCCTCTAAAAACACGGAAAAGCAAGAAAGGTACTCATGGACTTCTGTGGTGGTCTAGTAGTTAAGACTCCACCTACCAATGCAGGAGACATGGGTTCAATTCCTGGTCCGGGAAGATTCCACATGCCATGGGGCACCTAAGCCCGTGCACCCAAACTACTAAGCTCGTGCTCTGCGGCAAGAAAAGCCACCACAAGAAGCCCGTGCGCCACCACAAAGAGTAGCCCCGCTCTCTGCAACTAGAGAAAGCCTGTGGGCTTCAATGAAGACCCATAGCAGCCAAAAATAAATAAATAAAAATTTAAATATCAGCCATATCTCTTTCTTTTCTTTTTTTTTTTTTTTTTTAGTGGAGTGCAGTTTATTACACCGGCAGGTCCAAGGCAGAGTCTCCTCTTAGCCAAGGACCCCGACCAGCATTTGTGAAAATCTTTTATACCCCATGTGTACCTGTCCAAACCCACCAGCCCAAATCCCCTGAGGCTTACAAAGGAAGGGTAAATACAATCACAATAACCCCATCATTCACATGTTATGTGTTCAAACAGTTAATAATCAATAAGCCCGTGGTTATATTCCAACCAGTTAATAACTGGTAAGCCTGTGGTTACATTCCGATAGATACTGTCCGGAGGCAGGGGTGATTAGTGTCTGTTTTCTCTTAGGCAATGAGTAACCTGGATGTGATCTTCAAGATTCTCCTGCCCAGAGGGGGGGTCTTATCCTTCCATTGTCATTCCCACAGGCGCTAAGCACAGAGCTCAGAGTCCATTGGAGAAGTGGCCGCACAGACAGGCCTGAGATGGCATCCAAGCCCTATGAATTCCTTCTTCATTCCCCCCTCTTGATGCTCTTAGTTTCCATAACGAGCATCATTTATTGAGACATATTGTACCTTAGCCCTCCTGCCACCCACATGAGAGAATGCTATCAACCTCTGGGTTACAAAATTCACAAGGCATTGTAGGAAGCAGGGCCCACAAAGCAGTATGATCAAGATTACTGTAACAACAGTTCATTAGACATGGCTTTCACTTGATTTTGCATATCCTCCAAGGCAGTAGATACATTTCCAGACGGGTCAGGGATGTACACACAACATTCAACTTTAATTATGGTGCAAGTCCCTCCTTGGGCTGCTGTGAGTATGTCTAATGCCATCCTATTTTGAATTATTGCCTTCCTCATCTGAATCTGTTCTTCGTTCAAAGCTTGAATGGCTTTAGTACTGTCTAAGAGGGCCTGTTTAGTGAAATTAGTTAAGGCCTCTACCTTAACCATGATATCGGTTGTCCCTACAGAGGGTACAAACAAGGCAGCAAGATAGTCATACCATTGGAACACAGATCGTGTCCATCTTGCATGCAGATAATGCAGGTTTACTGGAGGCTGGTGTAGGCTAGGCTTAATTCTGCCATGGGCGAAAGCAAATCCTAATGTGCAACGCCCCACCCAGCCAACTGGTAACCATGGCCATAAGTTAAGCCCACAGAGCCACTGGGTCCCATTGGGGGCTACCCAGCGGATTCCAGGCCAGTCGGAACCGGGCCACTGAGCAGACTGATTGGGGTGATAAGTAACTTCCAAGATTTGTTTACACTGTTCAGGGCACAAATAACAATTCTTTTGGGTCTAGGGGATGGTCTCCAAATCCAACTTTCTGTTCTTTTTGTTCCCAGCAAATAGTAGCAGGGGCAATCAACTGTCCTTTCTCAGGAGTCATCCAGAAATATTCATCCCAGAACTGGTAGTATTGCTCAAGGCACCGGGAGGCCTGTCCCCCTTTTGTAAGGGAGCCCTTTTCCTCTTTATGTTTCATATATGAAGTATAAGCCTTTGTTATCTCCATAAGGCTGGTGTTCATGTTAAATGTAACCCTATGTCCCTGGCCCATTGATGGCTTCTTCTTACACCAGGAGAACAAAGAAAGGTTATGGTTGGTGAGAGAGAGGAAAGTTCCTTTCTGTTGTTAAAGTCCCCATAACGGAGTGGCGATACCCACCGGGGAGTCTGTCCGTTACTGACAGGGGCATAGCCCCACATACCCAAGTTCAGAATTGCATTGGTGAGGCCGAGCAGCAGGAGTCGTTTACCCAGCTCCATCCTGTAGAGGGCTCGTCCGGGACCTCGTTTTCTTCTTCCTCCTCAGAATGATCTTGGTTTCCCGTGGGTCGGTGGGGTCCTTCTGGGTGGTCCACTCGGAGTCCTCGGGTCAGCGTGGTATGCCTTCTTCGCTCTGGTGTGATGGATCAAGGGACAATACCTGCAACTTTAACTGAGCGCTCAGTTCCCCTGCTGCTGTCCACTACCTGCTGACGTGAAAGGTCCAGGCGTTGAAAAGCAGAATCCTTCCAGAGGGGCAAGGCGCCTTCCCCCCTCTAGGAGATTCAAGCCACAAAGCCTCGGGGTGGCCTCAAATGAGACCTGTCTCCTCAAAGTGAGGAGCTTCCCGGCCAATGCACCAAATGTTGTAGCCATGCTTTCCGGGAAACAAACTCACTCAGAAGGACAATGCAGATAGTGGAGTGCAGTTTATTACACCAGCGGGCCCAAGGCAGAGTCTCCTCTTAGCCAAGGACCAGCCATATCTCTTTTTAAAAAAATAGTTACTCATAACCTGACACAATATTCCCAATCTCCAGTACTGAATATAACACCTGAGTAGTGAATGGGAGAATACATGAAGTGTTCCAATTTGAATCTGAGGCAGTTTCCTCCAACTGTAGAAAGGAGGATGGCTTTAAGCAGGACAAAATGAAAGGCAGAGATGAAGGTTAGGTAGTGAAATAAGGCAAAGGATAAAGAAAGCTTGAACTAGGGAAGTGCTAGTTAACCGCTAAAGAAGAACAGACATATTAGAAATATACTTAGGACCTGAAGAGTGAACAAGATCTGATGAATGACCAGTGATGAGGATGGAGAGGAAGATATCCAAGTACCCAGTTTCAGGAATTTACTGACTAGCGCACCATTATTTAAGACTGCATACACAGAAAAACAGAGCATATAATTTAATTAGAAAAATTTAAAAATTTAACTAAAATGTCATATAATTTAATTAGAACTTGACATATTTGAAAGAAAAATTTGATAATTGGGAATGTGGTTGTGGTGGTTTGTAATTTGTTAAGTTGGTTAAAATAACTATTTCCCAGAACCCTCTTCCCTGCATGTTTCTGGTTAGGGTAGCCCACTGGGACATGTTGTGCAAGCATTGGAAGGCGGAGGGGAAGCAGAAGCCATAATGTTTGGATGCATGAAAGGCTGGTGCAGGAGGCACTGATGGAGCTCATGCACATTGTCTCTCATCTGGGGGCTCAGAAGGAGCTGGCGCCTTTTGTCACGGCACTAAACATTCACCGGACTGAGGAGTCAAAAAAGCTGAAGGAAGATCCAGGAGGAGGTGGAGCAACTGCAGGACTGGATGCTGCCCTGAGCTGGGGAGAGGAGCACCCTGGAAAGAGCCTAAGAGGTGTAAGACTTCAAGAAAAGAATAGCCTCACAGAGGCTGAGGAAATGGATATATCCAGACGCTGGGAGTGACTACAGCAAACCTGGGTCAATTGAGCTGGAGAATTTGGTTAAGTCAGAACTGAAATAGGAACATGGCCAATGCCTTCAAAAGAAACATTTAATGAGGAGAAGCAAGATATGAATTTTTATGAAGACTAGTACCAGAGCAGGGCTTCCCAGGTAGCGCTAGTGGTATAGAATCTACTTGCCAATGCAGGAGATGTAAAGAGATGTAGGTTCCTTCCTGGGTGGGGAAGAGCCCCTGGAGGAGGGCATAGCAACCCAATTCAGTAGTCTTGCCTGGAGAATCCCATGGACAGAGGAGCCTGGTGGACTACAATCCACAGGGTCGCAAAGAGCTGGACACGTCTGAAGCAATTTAGCATGCACGCACGCAGTCACCAGAGCGTGGTCATTCTATTAGCATTCCTGTCTTTATATTTTTAAATCTAGTTTATTGAAGTATAGTTGATTTATAATGCTGTGTTAATTTCTGCTGTACGGCTGATTCAATTATACATACATATATATATACTTTTTTGCATATCCTTTTCCATTATGGTTTATCATGGGATATTGAATATAGTTCCCTGTGCTTTACAGTAGGACCTTGTTGTTTATCCATTGTATATACAATAGCTTACTTATGTTAATTTCAACTCCCCAATTCCATCCCTCCCCTTCCCTCTGCAACCACAAGTTTGCTTTCTATATCTCAGTCTGTTTCTGTTTCATTTGTGTCATATTTTAGATTTCACATATAGGTGCTATCATAAGATATTTTGTTTTTCACAGTCTCTCATTTCTCCATGAGATGCAATGACATTATCTCATTCTTTTTATGGCTGAGTAGTATTACATTTGGAGAAGATAATGGCACCCCACTCCAGTACTCTTGCCTGGAAAATCCCATGGACGGAGGAGCCTAGTAGCCTGTAGTCCATGGGGTCGCGAAGAGAGAGACCTGACTGAGCGACTTCACTTTCACTTTTCACTTTTATGCATTGGAGAAGGAAATGGCAACCCACTCCAGTGTTCTTGCCTGGAGAATCCCAGGGATGGAGTCGCACAGAGTCGGACACGACTGAAGTGACTTAGCAGTAGCAGTATTACATTGTGTGTGTGTGTGTGTATATGTATATATATATCTCACGACTTTTTTATCCATTCATCTGTCCATGGACATTTAGGTTGCTTCCATGTCTTGGCTTTTGTGAATGGTGCTGTAGTGAACATTGCGGCATTCCCCTTTTAAAACACTGTTTAACCTAGGGACGATGCAGAAGTTAGATACAGAAATGGCCGTACAGCTCCTTCCTCCCACAGGAGTGGAAAGGATCTTGCTAGGGGAGAAGCAACAGTCCCAGGGAGCTGCCTGCGACCTCTATTTGTTTGATGAAGTACCAGGCACAGTCATTGAGAGAGGAACTGTAGAAAGTTTGAAGGGAGAAGTGAAGTTAGGGAACAGTCCCCTGGGCAAGGGAAAATTTAATTTAAAGAAGTGCAGACTTCATGCAACACAGCCATATCAATGTCCTTTCATCTGTGGTTTACAGTGTGAAGGAAGCATTTCTCTTATGCTCGACTTCACAATACTGGGAATGTTTGACCATATCCAGACCAGTTCCTAGATTCGAAATTTATCTTGAGTGGTTTTCTTTTTCAGTAACTAAGGATAATGAAAGAACAAAAGAGAATTTTCCTGGTCTCTAGACTCTCTGAAAGCATCATTTTAAATTCCTAATTCACTGAACACTCACACAGAAAAACTAACCAGATCTGTGTTGATTCAACAGTATTGACTCCCACAGTATCTTACCAAAGTATTACTTGCAGATGTCTGTTTATTTCACTTGTTCTAGGAGACCTGCAACCAGCCCTGCTGAAGTGCCAGATGAGTAACTGCGTATGTCTACTCGTTCACAAACTCAGTTTCCTCCTGATAAAAGAAAGCATAAGAAGTATAATTTGGAATGTGTCGGGAAACTGAAATCAAAAGTCTATTTGCAGATTTCTTCTGTTGGATTATAATATCTGGAACAACTCTAAAGAAATTCCTTCTGCTAAATACACACACACACACACACACACACACACACACGCACAGCATAGGGTTAAGAATTTTTTGGTAACCCAACTGTAAAATGGAGTTTTTATGGGTATTTTTACTGATGAACCAAAAAAGAGCAAACTAAAGTTGTTCTGTGTGAACTCAGGTGTATGTATATTATTAAACTTACAATCAGAGAAGAACTTGATTTTGAAAGAAAAACTGAAGAATTTCATTTCTGAGGGGATTCACTGCTTAGAGGGAAAAATTCTGCATCTGGTCTCCCTGTTAACGGTCTCCCATCCAGTCAACTCACAGCAACTGAAGTGATCTCAGAAATGTAATCGGATAACATCACTCTTCTACTTCAAACTCACACTGGAGAGTGTTCCCGCAAAATGTTAGCACAATCATTTCTCGATGTGTCAGTGCTTTGCGGAAATGAAGAGTAATTTTCCCTCTTTGAAAGATCAGTCCCTATCTCAAAGAAGAGCAAGGGAAAAGTTGTAGCACAAATTGGAAAACTTCATATTAAAATGGAATTAACCTATTCCTGTATTCATCTTGCCAACCTACAGTGAGCCATTTTTAAAGCTGCTGGGCTTGTGTTTGTTTTAAAGCATCTGGCCTTCTCAGAGAGAAAGACAGAGACAGAAAAAGTAGGCTATGATCTGCAAGGGAAGTGCCCTTTTCTTGGAGAGGGCTTCATTCTCTCAACATCTACTACATCCTATGCTAAAGATTGCTTAGTCTAATGTCTGGCCCCAACTCTCATTAGACATCTCTGAGGTCACAGTCTCCAACTGAAGTTGAGTATCGAGTTTGAAGCCAACGTGTTTAAAGTCAAATTTGCCATTTGTTTTCAAAACTAAGTCTCCTTTTCTAACTTATTCATCTCTATCAAAGATATTATTCTCTTAATTACTCAGACTTGAAAGCTGAAGGGGATTCACTCACCTTTGATTCATTCCTTCTAAAAAATTGCAATCAAATGGACATGACATAAAATCCATTTTCCCAGTTTTCAACTGTATAACTCAGTAATTTTCAGTATATTTGCAATGTTGTATAACCATTACCACTAATTCCAGAACATTTCCATCTCCCTAAAAAGAAACCCCATACTCTTCAATATCCTCTTCTCCCTACTACTCCCTAATGGGGAATGTACTAATCTACATTCTGTCTCCCTGGATTTGACAATTCTGAACATTTATATAAATGAAATGATAGAATATGTGACCTTCTGTATATGAATTCTTTCATTGAGCGTTGTTTTCAAGGTTTGTGCATATTGAAGCAGTACTTCATTTTCTTTTTTATGACTGAACAATATTCCATTATATGGATATACCACATTTTCTTTATTTCTACTGTTCTGAACGTCACCACTATCCATCTCCAGAACTTTTTTCACCTTCTAAAATAGAAATTTCATATCCACTAAACAATAACTCCCCATTCTTCTTTCCCCCCAGTCACTGGCAACCACCATTCTACTTTTAGGCTCTATGGATTTGACTGTTCTAGGTACCCCAAGTAAGTGAAACCATACAGAATTTGCATTTTCATGACTGCCTTATTTCACACAGCATGTCTTTAAAATTCACCCTGTTGTAATGTATCAGGATTTCCTTCCTTTTAAAGTCATGTATACATACAATATTCCACTGTGTGTATATATCATACATTGTTAATCCGTTTATCTGTCAAAGGGCACTTGAGTTGCTTTTACCTTTGGGCTATTGTGATAATGAATATGGGTATACAAATGCCTATCTGAGTTCCTACCTTCAATTCTTTTGGCTGTGTACCCAGAAGCTGGATCATATGATAATTCTTTTTTAATTTTGGGGGGAACCACTACATCATTTTCCTTAGCTGCTGAGCAATTTTACATTCCCACCAGCAGTGCACAAGAGATCCAGTTTCTCTACATCTTCACTAACACTTATTTTCCATTTTTTTGGTTTTAGTTAGCTTCAGTTATCTTTTTTGCTAGTAGTCATACTAATGGGGGGCTCGAAGTCGAATAATGCCACCTTAACAATGATTTATTCCTGATTATTTTATTCTTTCTGATGGCGTTATAAATGAAACTGTTTTCTTAATCTGATTTTTGGATTGTTTATTGTTAGTGTATAGAAACACAACTTTTATATGCTAATTTTATCTTTCAAATTTGCTGCTCATTTACTAGCTCTAATTGTGTGTGTGTGCATATGTGTGTGCGTGTGTGCAAATGTGCACATTTTAAAGAAAACCTAAAAGGTTTTTTATGTTTAAATTGTATCCAGATCATATCAGCTGTGAATAAATATAGTTTTAGTAATACTTCTTTCTTTCCAAATCAATGCCTTCTATTTCTTTTGGTTCCTAAATGCCCTGTCTAGAACTTCCAATAGAGTGTTGAAGGTGATCACTTTTGTCTTTTTTCCTGATTTTAAGGGGAAAGATTTCAACCTTTCACCGTTTAAGTTTGATGTTAGCTGTGAATTTTTCATAGGTAACTTTATCAGACTGAGGAATTTCCGTTCTATTTCTGACTTTGTTAAGTGCTTTTATGGTGAAAGAATATTGGGTTTTGTCAAATGCTTTTTCTATGTTTATTAAAATTATCTTGACTTTACTGCATTGATTTTCATATGTTAAACCAACTTTTCACTTCTGGGATAAATCCTACTTAGTCATGTTTTATAATATTGTCATATGCTGTTGAGTTCAGTTTTCTAGTATTCTATTGAGAATTTTTACATCTATGTTTGAAAGGAATATTGATCTGTAGTTTTTTCTTCTGATGTTTTTGTCTGGTTTTGGTATCATGGTAATACTGTCCTCTTGAAAAGTTAGGAAGTATTGCTGCACTATATTTTTTTCGAAGTATCTGTGTTGGATTGGTGCTAATTCTTTGAGCACTTGATAGAAGTAACTAGTGAAGCCATCTGATACTGGGTTTTTCTTTATTGGAAGTTTTTTGATTACTGACTCAATCTCTTTACTTTTTACAGACCTGTTCAAATTTTCCACTTCTTCTTCAGTCAGTTTTGGTAGTTGTCATGCTTCTGTAAATTTCTCCATTTCACCTAGGTTGTCTAATTTGTTGGCATACAGTTGTTCATAGAATTCTCTTATAATTCTCATATCTCTAAGGTCAGTGATAAGGTGCTTATTTTTATTCCTGATTTTAGTAATGTGAGCCTTCTCCCTATTTTTCTGGTTAGTCTAGATAAAGGTTTGCATTTTCTTACTCTTTTTAAAATACGAACTTTTGGTTTTGTTGATTTCCTCTATTATTTTTTTTTCTATTCTCTATTTCATTTATTTCTACTCTGATCTTTATTATTTCCTTTCTTCTTTTTGATTTAGGCTTAGTTTGCTCTTCTCTAATTTCCTAAGATGGAAGATTGTTATTAACTTGAGGTCTTTCTTCTTTCTTACTGAAGGTAAGGTGTTTACATGAATTTCCCTCTGAGCATTTCTCTAACATTCTCTGTATCCCATAAGCTTTACTATGCTGTGTTTTTATTTTCATTTATCTCAAAGTATTTTCTAATTTCCCTTGTAACTTCTTCTTTCACCCATTGATTGAGTACATTTTCAAATTTTCATCAGTTATCTAGATTTGCTTCTGTTTTTCATTTCTAATTTCTCTTTATTGTGGTTAGAGAGCATATTTTGTATGATAGCAATCTTTTAAAATCTTGCTTGTGGCCTAGCATATAGTCTAATATAGAGAATGTTCCTTGTGCACTTCAGAAGAATGTTGATTCTGCTGTTATTAGGTAGTTTTCTATATGTATCTGTTAGGTATAGTCGGTTTATAGTGTTGTAAAGTCTTTTATATGTTTGATGGACTTTAGTCTTTTTGTTTTATACATTATTGAAAGTGGGATATTAAAGTTTCCACCTATTACTATAGAATTGTCTATTTCTCCCATCAATTCTGTGAGCTTATATCAGTTCTGTTGTTAAATGCATATGTGTTTATAACTCTTGTATCTGATTGAAGGGTTGATTCCTTTATCATTATAAAATATCCTTTGTCTCTGGTGACAATTTTTGTCCTAATGTCTGATATACTTGTTTGGTATTAGAAGAGCTACTCCAGCTCTCTTATCATTACTGTTTGTGTGGAATTGCCATTCTGCCAATCTCTCTTCTAATTGAGAGTTTAATCCATCAATCAATTTCAATATCATACAGAATTTTGCTTCATATATCTCAGTCTCTCCCTTGCTTTATTCCATCATTGTCACAAATTACATCCTTATACATTGCTTGCTTGCCCATCAACATGGATTTATAATAACTGTTTTCATCATCTTTTAAATCAGATAGGGAAAAAGAGGACTAAATATCTGTTAATACTGTCTTTTGTATTCATCCATGTAGTTATCATTACCAATGGATTTGAATTACAGTCTAGTATCCTTTCATTTTTGCCTAAACGATTGCGTTCATCACCTCTTGTTGGGCAGCTTTGCTAGAAACAAACTTCCTCAGTTTTGTTTATCTGAGAATATTTTGATTTCTCCTCCATTTCTGAAAGATATTTCTGCTGAATGTGGAATTTTTGGTTGCCAAGTTTTTTCCTCAGCACTTAAATATATCTCCCTGCCAGCTTCTGGCCTCCATGTTTTCTCACGAGAAATTAGTTTAATGTGGCAAATTTCTTCTTGTTGCTTCCAAGAGTATCCTTTTGTCTTGAAAGCTCAAGACAAAAAGATTGTGATGTATCTCAGTGTGAATCTCTTTGAGTTTATCCTTCATGAAGTTCATTGAGCTCCGTGGAGGTATACATTCGCATTTTTTCAGAAAATCTGGGAAATTTTGGACCTTATTTCTTCAGTTATTTTTCCTGCTCTTTTCTCTCTCCTTTCCTTCTGGAATTCCCCATTATACATGTGTTAGGTCACTTAATGGTGTCACACAAATTTCCTAGGTGCTGCCATTTTTCTTTGTTCTTTCTTCTTTCTGTTTCTGATTCTGTGTAATTTCAATTGACCTGTCTTCAAGTTGTTGATTCTTTCTTCTGCTTCCTCAGACCTGTTGCTGAGCCCTGTTAGTGACTTTTCATTTAAGTTATTGTACTCTTCAACTTCAGAATTTCTGTTTGGTTTATTTTTATGTCTACCTCTTTATTGATATTTGATGAGGCATTGTTTTCATACACATGTTTAGTGCTTTAGATATGGTTTCCTTTAGATCTTTGAGCATATTAAAATGGCTAATGTTAAGTTTTTGACTAGGAAGTCTAATACCTGGGGCTTCCTCAGGAACACTTTCTATCGATTGTTTTTTTCCTATGAATGGGCCATAACCTTTTCTTTCAGGGCATGCCTTATAATTTTTTATTGAAAACTGGGAATTTTGGGTGTTAACAGTTTGGCAGCTCTAAAAACAGAGTCTACTCCCTCCACAGGCTTTGTTGCTGTAGCCATTGTTTCTTAATTGACTTCTCTGAACCAGTTTTGTGAAGGCTGTATTCTTCATCATGAGCAGCCACTGCAATTTTTGATCTGTTAATTTAGTAGACAGTTAATGATTGTATAGAAATTTTCTTAAACTCCTGGAACACCAGCACCAAAGGTACTCCTGGTGCTTATTGGGGCATGCCTTCAGTATTCAGCAAGGCATTTAACAACTGTGCCTTAGCCTTCACTTCCTGCTTGTTCAGAACGACTAGAGGTCAGAACTCAGGAACTTTTTTGGTCTTTCTTGAGCATGAGAACAGCTTTGTAGATTTCCAGAAATGTGTCAGAACTTTTCAAAGCCCTTACTCTCTAAATGAATCTCATTCCCTAGCCTTTCCTTTCCAGGTATTTGATTAATCTATTGTTTGCCCAACTGTTATCCCTTGCCTTAATAGCAATGTTTGCCTCTGTATTCAATGAATGATCCCAGGTAGTGGCTTCAAGGCTGAGCAAGTTCTGCATTAAGTGAGATAAAACATGCCTTTTGAGCTGGTCTTCACCAGACAGACTAACCAAAGGCAAATATTTCCAAATGATATTTATTCTACTCCTTCTAGTATTGCTACTATAATTTGTTGTTGTTTAGTCACTCGGTCATGTCCGACTCTTTTGTGACTCCACGGACTGTAGTCCTCTAGGCTCTTCTGTCCATGGGATTTCCCAGGCAAGACTATAGGAGTGGGTTGCCATTTCCTTCTCCAGGAAATCTTCATGACCCAGGGATGGATACTGGGTCCCCTGCATTGGCAGGTGGATTCTTTACCACTGCACCACAATGGTTAAAAATCCACCTGCCAATGAAGAAGACACAAGAGATGTGGTTTGGATCCTTGGCTCAGGAAGACCCTTTGGAGTAGGAAATGGCAACCCACTCCAGTGTTCTTGCCTGGAAAATTCCATGGACAAAGGAGCCTGGGGGCTACCATCTGTGGGATCCCAAAGAGCCAGACGTGACTGAGCATACACACAGAGTACTCCATCTGGTGTTACCACCAGAATGCAGGTTGATATTTTCAAGGCCACCACTGAGCTGGGGACCTGCAGATGGAACTAGGGCAAGTTAAAATGCCACAAAACTAGTTGTTTTTCCCAAAATCCAGCTTTTTTTCTGGAACATGTGCTCCTTGAATTCCTGCAAGCATCTGTTTTCCAGAGTTCTGAAAAAAGTTTATTCTGACAGTTTGGGGCAGACTTTTAGTTGCTTTTATGGAGGGGTGGACTTTTGAAGTATCCCACTTCACCCTTGTCATTACGATCAAAACTCATCCCTTTTTATTCATCCCCTAATCCAGGAAATTGCTGAAACCCATCTACTCATCCTTTAAAACTCCT
Organism: Cervus canadensis; assembly: GCF_019320065.1. Classification (NCBI taxonomy): domain Eukaryota; kingdom Metazoa; phylum Chordata; class Mammalia; order Artiodactyla; family Cervidae; genus Cervus; species Cervus canadensis. Next base: position 30,587,939 of record NC_057387.1, on the reverse strand, counting down.
TTTTTACCTGTTTTTCCCAGTCAGCACCGCCACCAGACAGGCACTGAAAGGTAGTCTATCATACTAACTAAACGCAGATTCTGGAATCACATGTTGGTGTTTGAGTCTCAGCTCTACCACTTCGTACATATATGATCTGGAGTAAGTTAATTAAAACTTTGTATGCCTCAGGACTTCCCTGGTGGTCCAGTGGTTAAGAATCCATCTTGTAATGCAAAAGACATGTGTTTGACCCCTGGTCGGGAATTAAGATCCCATATCCCACAGAGTTTAAAGGAAATCAGTCCTGAATATTCATTGGAAGGACTGATGCTGAAGCTGAAACTCCAATACTTTGGCCACCTGTTGCGAAGAACTGACTCATTGGAAAAGACCCTGATGCTGGGAAAGACTGAAGGCAAGAGGAAAAAGGGATGATAGAGGATCAGATGGTTGGATGGCATCACTGACTCAATGGACATGAGTTTGAGCAAGCTACAGGAGTTGGTGATGGACAGGGAGGCCTGGCGTGCTGCAGTCCATGAGGTCACAAAGAGTCAGACACAACTGAGCAACTGAACTGAATGCCACAGAGCAACTACTGAGCCCGCAAGCTCTTGAGCCCTTGCACCACAGCAAAAGATCCCACGTGATGCAATGAAGATCCTACATGCCACAATTAAGACCTGATGCAGCCAAATAAAATTAATTAATTTAAAAATTATATAGTGTTAAAAAAAAAACTTTCTATGCTTCAACTCTACCCTCTGTAAAATGGGGTACCTATTGTTATGAGGATTAAATGAGTTAGTACTTGTCAAGTGATTAGTGCTGGGTCTAGCAAATGATAAACATTAAAAACTTGTTACACACTAAATGCATTCAGCAAATATTTATTGATGGGCTGGTATATACTTGTCTCTAAGACTATTACAGTAAATGAGACTGACAACAGATGTCTCAGCCTGGGTTGCTATAACAAACTATCATAGATTGGGTGACTTAAATAATAACCATTTATTTCTCACAATTCTGGAGGCTGGGAAGCCCAAGATCAAGGTGTTAGCAGATACAGTGTCTGTGGAGGGTCCTTATCCTGGTTTTCAGATGGCTTCCTTCTTGCTGTGTCCTCACATGGCAGACAGAGAGGGAGATCATCTTTCTGGTATCTTCTCTTATAAGGGCTCTCTAGTCCATGCATGATTATGACCTAATTACCTCCCAAAGGCCCCACCTCCCAGGTATCATCACACTGGGCACTAGAACTACAAAATACGAATTTGTTGGGGACACAGACATTCAGTCTGCAGCAACAGGTCAAATCCCTGGTCTCACAGAGCTTACATACAATGTTGCAAATACTTCATGGTCATATTGCTATTTTTCAGATTCCTTCTGTTGGGATACAATTTTTCATGGGTTTCTCATGTTGCTTCCATCTTGCAAGCAGAGGCACAGATGGCCTTAATTTTAGACTGTCTCTCTTTAGCACAGAGAACAGGTTTGTTCATTGTCTAATATAATAAAAATTATGTCTCTCTCCAGGAAGAAATCAGGCAGGTCTTTTTGTAGCCCATTATAAAAGATTTGGGTTCATTAGGCCTGAGATTCCTCAGCTGTGGTACAAACCCCTGGCATATAGAGCATTAAGTCTATCAATATATAACTTCTGTGGAACTCTGGGATCAAGGAGAAAGAATGTGAAGCTGAAACTCATGCTGCTTACTGTGCCACAAATAATTTAATCCTTTGTCTCTGACTTAGGAACCTTGTGTCTTCTGCCCGCATCCATGCAGCAGGCTAACTTTTTGCGCTTACAGGTAGAGTAAAATGTCAGACCCACATGGTTTTTTATAACTTCCATCTAGTATGCTATTATCAGGGTGTTCTCCTTAAACCTAAGTTCTACCTTTTATATCCATTTTTTTTTAATCTGACTTTTAGGCTCCTTATACCTGTCCAACTGAATTGCTCATTTCTTCTTTAAGAAGAGCTTCTGCTTCATAAGCCTGGGTGTTCGAATATATATTCCTATGTCTCTGTTTCATCATTTTAAAAATGAGAACGATGATAATAATAACACCTACCTCACAAACCTGTCTTAAGAATTAAAATAATACACCACACACCAAAGGTAATAAGAACATAGTAAAGCACACCAAAGATCAAGTTAAAAACCCAGAATTCAGAGCTATGGGAACCTATAAGTGAGGATTTTCATATCTGAAAAGCCTTTCTACTATCAGTATCTCATAACCACCAGATAAAATGTAAACATCTGTTTAGAAAGAAAAAATTTTAAATATTCAAAAGTCAAAGATGAAACCATAGGAGGGTGAATGCTAAAGCTGGGGGGCTGTTCTAGAGCGTTTGCTGATCCATGATAACCTAGAGCATTTGTTTTAAAGGCCACTTGGAGGCAGCACAGTAAGTCTCAAGTCCACATAATTTCTAGAGTAACAGAAGAGACCCAAACATTATCCAAGAGTTGAAAAGGACTATCTGTATGCAAAGTAAATAATTATGAGAAACACACACATACCAGTCAGTTTATATATATATATACATATATATATGTATTTTTATATTTATATGTAGTTTATATATACAGTTTAATGTGTGTGTATATATATATATATATATATATATACATATACATACACATATATCACTTGTGGCATTTGGTATAAGGTCTAAAGCCAACTTTGCAACTTTTAAGCATATGTGAAATCTCAAATAAGATTGGGGCCTGAATTCAGATTTCCTTCATATAAAAAAAAAAAAACCAAATAAAAAATTTAGTTCAAAGTGGTCCCAGATTGGTAGTACCCTATCTTCTAGTAAAAGCAGACACACGTTCTCTCCACTCATTTCTCTCAGAGTTCCCAGAAAGCTCCAAAGGATGTTAGCTCACAATCAAAAACTCACAAAATAGATGAGTACACAAAATTCATAGCAGGAGTATGCAGGGGGAAAATCACCAATCAGAATTTTAAATATTTAATAAGTATGTATAATATGTTTTAAAAGTATGAGAATTAATTGAAAATATGAGCAAAGAATAAGAGACTGTCAAAAATGACAAGACATATTTGGGAAAGAACTAAATAGAACATCTAGAAATTTTAAAAAATGAAAGAATTGAATTTAAAACTCAGTGGACAGGTTAAATAGTAGACTAACCCAAATAATTATTAAATTGAAAAACAAAGTAGAAGAAGTTAAACAGAATTAGTATTACAAAAATAAAGGAAATTGAGATTAAGTAATAAGAAACATGGAAGGTGAAGTGAATCTGCGTCTATGTAGCTTTCCAGGGGAGGGACTAGAAATGAAAAATGGAGAGGCAATATTTAAAGAGACAAAGGTCTTCTTAACAAATAGTGTTGGGAAAACTGTATATTCATATGCAAAAAAAAATGAAGTTTTATACTATATATCAAAATTAACTTAAAATGGATAAAAATCTAAATGGAAGCACTAAAAGTATAAAACTCATAGAAGAAAACAAAGAGCAAAATTTTCAGTCATTGGATTGGGCAATGATTTCTTAGGTATGACAGCAAAAATGTAGGTAACATAAAATTCCCTAGCAGTCCAGTGGTTAGGACTTTAGGGTTAGTCTTCCATTGCAGGGGACATGGGTTTGATCTCTGGTTGGGGAACAAAGATCCCACAAGGTCTGGCCAAAAAAAAAAAAAAAAGACATAGGTAACAAAAGAAAAAAAAATTGGACTATATCAGAACTTTAAATTTTTAAGTATCAAAAGATACTACTAACAAAGTAAAAAGGCAACTCATAGAATGGGAGAAAATATTTGCAAGTCATATATCTTATAAGGAACTAATATCTAGGCTAGATAAGGAACTCTTAACAATTCAACAACACTGAAAAAAAACAATAGGCAAAGGGCTTGAACAGACATTTCTCCAAAGAAAATACGCAAATGATCAATAAGCACATGAGAAGATGCTCAATATCATTAATCATTATGGAAATGCAAATCAAAACCACAATAAGAAACCACTTCACACCGATTAGGATGACTATTAACAAAAAAGAAAAGAAAACAAAAACGGAAGCAAATCAGGCGGAAAATAACAAGTATAGATGATGATGGTTGAGAAACTGGAAACTTTGTACACTGCTCAGAGAAATGTAATATGGTATAGTCACTGTGGAAAATAGTATGGTGGTTCCGAAAGATTAAAAATGGAATTATTATGTGATACTTCTGGTTATACAGCCAAAAGAATTGAAAACAGGGACTCAGATATTGGTATACCTGTAGCAGCATTCTTCACAATAGCCCAAAGATGGAAATACAGTCTAACCTGGATGAATGAATGAACAGAATATGGTAGATTCATACAATTAAATGAAATACAATAAAATCAGTCTTAGAAAGGAAAGACACACACTATAATACCAATGAACATAGAGGAAATTATCTTGAGTGAAATAACACAGTTATGAAAGGAAAAATACTGTTTGATTCCAGTTACATAACATACCTAGAATACTGTAGTCAAATTCACAGAGACAAGAAGTAGAATGGTGATTGCCAGGGGTTGGAGTAAGGGAGAATTAGTGTTTAATGAGTACAGAATTAAAGTTTTAGAAGATGAAAAAATGTTCCAGAGACAGATGGTGGTAATGGTTGTACAACAAAGTGAACGTACTTAATGCTGCTGAATTGTACACTTAAAAATGGTTAAAAGAGTAAATTTTTGTTATGTATAGATTACCACAATTTTTTTTAACTTAAAGAAAGATAATGGCTGATAATTTTCCAGAACCAATAAAAAGATAGGGATGTTAAACTTAAGAAATCACAATTAATCCCTAGTAAAATAAATACATGTCTAGGTATGTTGGAGTGAACCCACAGACTAACAAAGAGACCGTGTTAAGACCTGTCAAAGCAAAAAGATATCACCTACAGAGGAATGATATTAAGATTGACAACTGATTTCTCAACACCACTATGGAAGCCAGAATGGAGAAGTATAAAATTTTCCAAAAATTGAGATGAAAAATAATTCTACCTAAAAATCACTGCAGATGGTGACTGCAGCCATGAAATTGAAAGATGCTTGCTCCTTGGAAGGAAAGTTATGACAAACCTAGACAGCATATTAAAAAGCAAAGACATCACTTTACTGACAAACATCCATACAGTCAAAGCTATGTTTTTTCCAGTAGTCACGTATGGATGTTAGAGTTGGACATAAAGAAGACTGAGCACCGAAGAATTGATGCTTTTGAACTGTGGTGCTGGAGAAGACTCTTGAGAGTCCCTTGGACTGCAGGAAATCAAACCAGTGAATCCTAAAGGAAATCAGTCCTGAATATTCATTGGAAGGACTGATGCTGAAGCTGAAGTTCCAATACTTTGGCCACCTGATTCAAAAGAGCCAATTCATTGGAAAGGACCCTGGTGCTGGCAAAGATTGAGGGCAGAAGGAGAAGAGGGTAACAGACGATGAGATGGTTGGATGACATCACTGACTCAAGGGATATGAGTCTGAGCAAACTCTGGGAGATAGTCCAGGACAGGGAAGCCTGGCATGCTGTAGCGCGTGGGGTCACAAAGAGTCAGACACAACTTAGTGACTGAACAACAAAAAAATATACTCATTTTTTTTAATTTACAGAAATAAGTGGAAAATATACCCCATGTAATTTTGTGCAGCATTTTAATTCCATTGGTTATGTGTCTGTCTCCTGTATCAGAATACAAGGTCAAAATCTGTGCCTTGTCTTTGATAGCTAAAACCTACTACGGAGCTCGGTAGTTCAAAAACTGTTTATTGTGTGGATAAACTAAACAAATAGCCAGACAAACAAACATAATGCTAATCACACTTTTGGTGATGTACAATAATATCTACATTTGTATCTATCAAAATTTCTGAAGAATCAAGATGCATAGTATGGAAATGGGGTAGAATGATTTGTAATAGGAAAATACCCTCGAAAATATGCTGCCTCCTATGTATATCCATCAACATCTCAGTACTAATATAGCCAATATCCCCTTCTACCCAACCTACTGCCATATTTCAAATGAGATTTATCAGTTGTCAACCCAAGAAAATAAATTGCCTTAATATTATTGTTCAAGTCTCTACCTGTGTCAGGAAGCCATAATGCTTTCAGTTTCTATTGATAGGCTGGAGGATTAAAACCAAAACTGGCTTTGAATTATTGTTTGCTTTCTTTTCTTCACTTTCAGTTCTCAATTAAGTATTTTGGGAAAACCCAGCACTAGTATGTGCCAAGGGTTTTGCTGGCAACTCCTGTTCAGAATATTGACTAGGCTGTTACCAAGGACTAGGTGTTGGGTTAACAACTTTAGATGCATTATTTCTCTGAATTCTTGCAACAACACTTCACAGTACAAATGATATTATTATAATGTCAATATTGTGGATGGAAAAAAATAATGTTTTAAGAGATTAAGTAACCCCACCCAGAGTCCTACAGAGCAAGTAAGTAACAAAGCCAAATTGTCCTCAGCACCAAGCAGCTATGGTCTATCTGGGGGTAGAAGAAATTCACGTATGAAATCAATGGAAAACAGTATCTGGTGAAATGCCAAAGTGTAGTCCATTAAGCCACAAATTATGTTGGTTATCCAAGCCAGACTGATATTTCTCTGAACCCTGAGGGACATTCAAGAGGAAAGGGCTGAGTTTTATAACAAAATAAAAGTTTATAAGAGCCCTGAGTTATAAACAATAAAGAAATTCAATGATTGAATGTGTCATGAAGGCAGACAAGAGAACTGATGGGAAAATGCCTATAGTGCTAAAAACTTGTATTTCTCTGCTTACAGAGCACTTTCATATATATCACGTCATGTCATCTTCACAGCAACCCTGTGAAATACAAAGTATCTCTATTCACAAGTGAGGACGAAGCATTGATTGAGCGGTTTGCCTCACATCACTGAGTCGTGTTTCAAAGTGATCAGTGTGCAGACACAGACAGAGATCTTTGCCTCTAGCTCACATTTCTGCTCTGTCTCACTGCCACTCAGGACCAGTGTCGGTCTGAATGCTTTTCCCAGCATCTTTCCTACCTTGTCCTTTTCTCTCCCAAGCAACCTGCTGGAGTCGCTGCATCAGTCCAACTGGTGTCCCTTACCAACTGCCGTGAAAGATTCCAACAGCCACATTCTACACATCCAACCCTTTTGCCTATAGAGGATCAGGGGTTCCCTTGTTCTAGGGGCAAAAAACAGGACTTACTCATGAAGACTTTACCTCCTAAAATTCACAATTATCTTTTTTCTCCTGCAGCAACTTTTACACCACAAACCAAAGAAAATCTGAAAGTTGAATAACTTTCAAGTCATTTGGACTTTTTAAAATCTGAAGGGGAGAAATACTGAAATTTCTGAAACTCTGCTTCTTAATGCCTTTTCCATTTCCCTAAGCTCCCCTCAGATAGTCTAAACTTGCAATCAGTAAATGTTTAATAAGCACCTATTAGGTGCCACAAACAGTTTTAGGTTCTGGAAAGACAGCATTGGACATCACAGAAAACTGCCTCCTCTCATGAAACTTGTGTTCTAGTGAAAAAATGAAAGTGTTAGTCACTCAGTCGTGTCCGACTCTTGTGACCCCATGGACTGTAGCCTGCCAGGCTCCTCTCTCCATGGGATTCTCCAGGCAAGAATACTGGAGTGGGTTGCCATTCCCTTCTCCAGGGGATCTTCCCAGCCCAGGGATTGAACCTGGTTCTCCTGCACTGCGGGCAGTTTCTTTCCCTGTTGAGCCACCAGGGAAGACAGTGATCTATTGTTCTAGTAGTGATCAATAATTATAAGTAAATATAAAGGAATCAACAATAAGTAAATAATAATTAATTCTGGTAGGAAGAGTCAGGTGGTGATGGGCAATGTGGTGAAAAATAATGTTAAGGGGTTAGAAAATGACTGGCAGAATGGGGCCACTTTAAAGACACTTACACTTCCCTGGTGATCCACTGATTAAGAATCTGCCCTCTAATGCAGGGGACACAGGTTTGAACCTTGGTTGGGGAGCTAAGATCTCACATACCACAGGGCAACTAAGCCGAAATCCAGAGCCCATGTGCTTTGGAGTGCATGTACCACAATTGGAGAGTCTGTGTACTACAAGGAAAAGATCCCACATAAGGCATCAAAGATCTTGAGTGCTACAACTAAGACCTGACACAGCCAAAAATAAATAAATGAAAAAAATTTTAAAGATACATTCAATGAGGGGAAAGGGCTTTCTGGGGACAGAGCACGTTGTGCTACAGGCCTGAGGTTAGCACACACACAGACCACTCAAGGAAGGATAAAGACCCAGTGTGGCTGCCACAGTGAACGAGGAGAGGGTGGTAGGAGGAGAACAAGTCAGGGACCAGATTCTGTAGGGCCTTAAAAGCTCTGAGGAGATTGCTGCTGTTCAGGCATTCAACATCATTCACACAAACTGAGCAGCTATCTTAGCCAGGATTGTTGGCTGCTGAAAATATCAAGATAACTTTGTAAGGCAAAGTCCTACTGTCAAGAAGGTTATAATGAAAAACAGAGACAAGTAAGCATGCAATTCTATCACAGGGTGATAAGCACTAGCTTGAGTTAACCACAGAATATTGTAGTAACATTTGGGAGGGGACCCAGTGCCGACTGGGCGTATCAGAGAAAGTGACGACTAAACCTCTGATGTCCGTACGGTGACCACATGGAGTGATTAAGCACTTGAAATGTGACTAGTATGACTGAGGAACAGGAGCGGGACTTGTAATTTTAATAAGTTGAAATTTAAAAGTTGAAACAGTGTGGAATATTTTTCTATTAAACACAACTTTATTGTTTTGGTAGGACTACATTCTTTTGCCATTGCATCATGTAAGATATTATTGTTAGGCTGTGGTGCTCATGCGCTTTTTTACTTCTAAAAACATGGCTCCTAGAAATCGTGTGGCTCCTGTAACCTTTCTGTAGATAGCACTAACCTAAACTAAAAGAGAAGATGAGTCAGGGCAAAGTAGAAGGGAAGCCTCTAGGCAGAGCAGGATCTGTGTGCCAAAGCCCAGACAGTGGAGTGAGCTCAGCACTTTCCAGGGACTACGCGTAACTCAATGAGGTGAGCCCTGAAATGCCAGTGAGACAGCAGGGAGACAGGAGGGAAGGGCAGACAGCACCCAGCGCCTGAGAGCTCTCTATCTAATGCCACGGAATCTGAGCTTTATCTTGAGCATAATAGAGTCACTAAGCGATTCAAGCAGGAGAGCTACAAGATCAGCTTGGAATTGTTGAAAAGGTCTCTCTGGGTATTGTGTGAAGGATGAATTAAAGAGGGCAAGAGCCGAAGGAAGAAGGGAAGTTAGTGCAATAACCAGTCAAGGGAGCAAGACGGTGACAGTGGAGACAATGAGAGAAGTGGGTTAACACAAAGCAGTAATGAAAGTTCTGTGGAAAATTCTGAAAGAGATGGGAATACCAGACCACCTGACCCACCTCTTGAGAAACCTGTATGCAGTCAGGAAGCAACAGTTAGAACTGGACATGGACCAACAGACAGGTTCCAAATAGGAAAAGGAGTACGTCAAGGCTGTATATTGTCACCCTGCTTATTTAACTTACACGCAGAGTACTTCATGAGAAACTCTGGGCTGGACGAAGCACAAGCTGGAATCAAGATTGCCGGGAGAAATATCAATAACCTCAGATATGCAGATGACACCACCCTTATGGCAGAAAGTGAAGAGGAACTAAAGAGCCTCTTGATGAAAGTGAAAGAGGAGAGTGAAAAAGTTGGCTTAAAATTCAACATTCAGAAAACTAAGACCATGGCATCTGGTCCCATCACTTCATGGGAAATAGATGGGGAAACAGTGAAAACAGTGTCAGACTTTATTTTTTTGGGCTCCAAAATCACTGCAGATGGTGATTGCAGCCATGAAATTAAAAGACGCTTATTCCTTGGAAGGAAAGTTATGACCAACCTAGATAACATATTAAAAAGCAGAGACATTACTTTGCCAACAAAGGTCCATCTAGTCAAGGCTATGGTTTTTCCAGTGGTCATATATGGATGTGAGAGTTGGACTATAAAGAAAGCTGAGGACTGAAAAATTGATGCTTTTGAACTGCGGTGTTGGAGAAGACTCTTGAGAGTCCCTTGGACTGCAAGGAGATCCAACCAGTCCACCCTAAAGTAGATCAGTCCTGGGTGTTCATTGGAAGGACTGATGCTGAAGCTGAAACTCCAATACTTTGGCCACCTCATGTGAAGAGTTGACTCATTGGAAAAGACCCTGATGCTGGGAGGGATTGTGGGCAGGAGGAGAAGGGGACGACAGAGGATGAGATGGCTGGACGACATCACCGAATCGATGGACATGAGTTTGAGAAAACTCCGGGAGTTAGTGATGGAGAGGGAGGCCTGACGTGCTGCGATTCATGGGGTTGCAAAGAGTCGGACATGACTGAGCAACTGAACTGACTGACTGAGAGTTCAGGTTGGCAGACTTCCTACTGAGCGGGTGTGAAGATTCCTGTCCTCTGAAGCCATGTCCAGGCAGACGACTAAACTCCTAAACAGCTTCAGAATGTGAGGGCTGTCCCACATGGCTGCCCCACATGGCTGGGCTTCCCCTTTCTGGAAAGGCACTGAGTAATAGTTGGAGGGAAGAAAATCCTCCTGAAATTACAGGTGGGCATTTTATCTAGTCCTTAATACTTTGGAGGAGAAGGAAATGGCAACCCACCCCAGTATTCTTGCCTGGAGAATTCCATGGACAGAGGATCCTGGCAGGCTGCAGTCCATGGGGTTGAAAAGAGTCAGAAATGATTGAGCACACACATGCACAATACTTTAGAAGTCAGTATATTCCATGATGCCAGGCACACAGCTCCAGTATTTTCATTTCCTTTGATCAAAAGATGGCTTAATAAACTCACAGATACAGAGAACAGACTAGTGGTTACCAGTGGGCAGAGGGAGGGGAGGAGAAGTATAGGGGTGGGAGAGTGGGAGATACAAACCACTGGGTGTAAGAGAGGCTGTGAGGGTGAATATGGGAAATAAAGCTAATCTTTTGTAATAATTGTAAATGGAATATAACCTTTAAAAATGTATAAAAATTTAAATAATAATAATACTTAAAAACTTTTACATAGTAAAGGAAGCCATAAACAAAACAAACGACAACCCTCAGAATGGGAGAAAATATTTGCAAACAAAGAAACTGACAAAGAAATAATCTCCAAAATATACAGTTCATGCAGATCAGTATCAAAAAAAACAATCAAAGAAGAAATACAGAAGGTCAAAAAGCATATGAAAGGATGCTCAATATTACTAATTATTAGAGAAATACAATAAAAACTATGTTGAGGTATCACCTCACAAGTGTCAGAATGACCGTCATCAAAAATCTACAAACTAAATTACAAAATAAATGCTAGAGAGGATGTGGAGAAAAGGGAACCCTCCTACGCTGTGGGTGTAAATTGGTACAGCCACTATGGAGAAACAGTATGGAGGTTGCTTAAAAAACTAAAAACAGAAGAACCATATGACCCAGCAATCCCACCCCTAGGCATATACCCAGAGAAAACCATAATTTGAAAAGATACATGCACCCCAGTATTCATTGTATCACTATTTACAACAGCTAGGACATGGAAGCAACCTAAACATTCTTCAACAGAAGAATGGATAAAGGAGATGTGATGCATATTTATAGTGGAATATTACTCACCAATAAAAAGAACAAAATAATGCTATTTGCAGCAACATTACGGAGAAGGCAATGGCACCCCACTCCAGTACTCTTGCCTGGAAAATCCCACGGATGAAGGAGCCTGGTAGGCTGCAGTCCATGGGGTTGCTAAGAGTCGGACATGACTGAGCGACTTCACTTTCACTTTTCACTTTTATGCATTGGAGAAGGAAATGGCAACCCACTCCAGTGTTCTTGCCTGGAGAATCCCAGGGACGGGGGAGCCTGGTGGGCTGCCGTCTATGGGGTCACACAGAGTCGGACTTGACTGAAGCGACTTAGCAGCAGCAGCAGCAACATTGATAAACCTAGAGATTGTCATATTGAGTGAACTAACTCAGACACAGAAGGGCAAGTATCATATGATTTTGCTTATATGTGAAATCTAAAAAAAGGATACAAATGAATTTATTTACAAAACAGAAGTAGAGTCACAGAAAACAAACTTATGGTTACCAGGGAATAAAAGGGGGAAGGATAAATTGGGAGATTGGATTGACATATACACACTACTGTAACTACTATAGAACTAATAAGAAGCTACTGACTAGCACAGGGAACACTACTCAATACTTTGCAATAGCCAATATGAAATAAAAACTAAAACTGTGGATATATGTACAGCTGGTTCACTTTGCTGTACATCTGAAACTAACACACATTGTAAATCAAATGTACTCCAGTAAAAATTAAAATAATAATAAGATAGAGGGCAAATGAGGGGCCCTGATCCTTAAGCTTTATTAGTTTCAGCGTATGTCTAGCTCGGTTCCAATAGTTTTAGGAGGCATTTTGTTCATCCCTCAAACATTTATCAACTATCTAAAGGTTAAAGACACTGACAGACACATGAATGGGATGAGACAGAGGCCCTGCCCTCAAGAAGTCCACCATTAAGTGGAGGAGATAGAAAACAGGCCACCATAGAACTACACGTCAGGAATACAAAGCTAAGAGCTCTCTCCTCGGGTGTTGTGGGGGTAGAAAGAGGAGCGCCTGGCTCACCCGGGGGCAGGGTGGCTGGGGAAGCTTCCTGAGGGGGGTGCGTTAACATTTTGTGTACCATGAAGCCGCAAAATCGGTCCCCTGAAAGTAGAAGAGACTAGAATGGCAGACCTGGTTCTGACAGTCTCATCATGGTCAAGATAAATGTCTTACTAACATTGAGATCCTCCACAGGGTAAAATGACAACCCTGCTGGAAACTGAACTGTGTCCTGTCAAAATGCCTATCTTGAAGCCCTATGCCTCCTTTTGACTGTATCTGGAGGTAGGTAGGGCTTTTAAGGAGGTAGTAAAGTTAAATGAGGTCAAAAGGGTGGGGCCCTGACCCAATAGGACTGGTATCCTTATAAGATGAGGTGAGTGCTAAGTTGCTTCAGTTGTGTCCAACTCTTTGTGACCCTTCAGACTGTAGCCCACCAGGTTTCTCTGTCCATGGGATTATCCAGGCAAGAATACTGGAGTGGGTTGCCTTACCCTCCTCCAGGGAATCTTCCCCACCCAGGAAGATCTCCTATGTCTCCTCTATTGGGTTCTTCACCATTAGTGCTACCTGGGAAGCCTTGTAAGAAGGGGAAGAGACACTGGAGATAAGTAGATAGATGTCTATCTCTCTCTCTCTCCCATCCTCCCTCCCTCCCTCCCTCTGTCCCCAGCAAGCCAGGAAGAGAGGCCTCACCAGAAACCAAGTTTTGTGGCACCTTGTTTTTGGACTCATAACCTCCAGAACTGGGAGAAAATAAGTATCTGTGATTTAAGCCTCCCAGGCAGTGGTATTTTGTTATGACAGCTGAGCAGACAAGACGAACCTCCAGAGCAACGCAGTCATTTTCTTACTACACCTGCCCTGAAGCAGAAGACCCAGGAGCAGTGGGGCAGGGCTCACCTCCCTCCATATCTCCAGGGGAGTTGCAGGAACTGTGGCTGGTGCCCCCTCATCTTCTTGGGGCCTCTTCCTTCTTCCCGACAACTTAGCCCCTCCAGGGGGTACGTCATCCTCCCAAGGGTCAAGTTCATAGTTAGCAAATGATTCTTGTAGATTAAGGAGATAGGCTAATATTGCTGAATGAGTCCTGGTAATGTTTATTTCTTTTTATTTTATTTTATTTTGGCTGCACTGAGCAGTATGTGGGATTTAGTTTCCTGACCAGGGGGTAAACCCATACCCGCTGCAGTGGAAGCATGGACTGTGAGGGAAGTTACCATTTTTTTTAATTTTATTTTTATCTTATAGTCCTGGTACTATTTAGAAAGAGCCTGGCTTGGCCACTGTCCTGGGTATAAGACCCCAGGCAAATCAAGTCCTGTCTGAACTGTGAAATGAGGAGGTGGGCTAAGTCATCCCTTAGCTCCCTTCTGCTTCAGTGGTTCTAGGACTCTAAGCTATGGTCACTTTCAAGGGCCTCTGAGTACGGAAATGCCTCTGGGTCCCACCAGAAGGAATCGTTCTGGCCAGGAGAACTCCCCATGCATGTGCACTTAGTTGCACAGACATGTCCAACTCTTTGCACCCCCATGGACTGTAGCCCACCAGGTTACTCTGTCTATGAGATTTCCCAGGCAATAGTGCTGGAGTGGGTTGCCATGCCCTTCTCCAGGGGATCTTCCCAACCCAGGGATCGAACCCAGGTCCCCTGCACTGCAGGTGGATTCTTTACCGTCTGAGCCAACAGGGAAGCCCACTTCTGGCCAGGAGACCTTCCCAGAGGTCCTCAAATCACCCTTGGGTGCACAGGCAATTCTACTATCTACTCAGAAGTCTCAGAGTCTCCTGCTTTTCAGGACTTTTGAAGTCACAATGTATTTGTGGGATGTGGGAGTTCAGAGGTTTCCCTGGAAGGTTCTGATTAGCAAGAAATAGAAAAAGTCTTTGCCCAGATACAGGAGGAGTCTCTGCAGTGTAACTTCCACTTGAAAAAAAAAAAGCATAAAATGTCAGGGAAGAAATTGCTGAGTGCAGTGTCCTGAGCATGTGGTGCAAGGAAGTGTCTTAATTTCCCAAAGGATGTGCAAAAGTTTGCCAATCTAACCTTCATTTTTGCTTGGATATTCAAATGCTGTGTGAGCCAATGTGCCAGAGTTGCAACTAGTCAAAGTGGCAGGGTCTGAAACCCAGGGTCTCTGAAGTAACGTGGAGGCAGGAAACATCTCTTCTTATAAATCTACAATCTGTGCACCTTAGAGGACGCATGCATGCTAAGTCACTTCTGTCGTGTCCAACTCTGATACCCTATGGACTGTAGCCCACCAGGCTCCTCTGTCCATAGGATCCTCCAGCAAGAACGTTGGAGTGGGTTGCCATGCCCTCCTCCAGGGGATCTTCCCAACCCAGGGATCAAACTTGAGTCTCCTGTGGCTCCTGCATTGCAGGTGGATTCTTTACCACTGAGCCACCAGGGAAGTCCCCACCTTAGAATATATACAAATTGAAATTATATTGAAGTTGAAAGAGAATTCAAGGACAAGTTACAGCCATTCACTTAGGTACTTACCAAAATGACTTTGAAATACGAATTTTTTTCATATGCATCCAAATTCCCAAATGATTGTAAGCTCTGAATGACCACCTATTATTTTTATGTCTCTTCCTTGATACTTAGTATGTTCATTGCAAATTATGTTTTTTAACTTTGCCTCTGACATCAGCAGTTTGGGAGTTTTTCACATCAATGCTCCAGTTCTCCAACACCAACAATTTGATTTAGTTCAATTCTGAATCTAACTCCTGGAGTTCATGTCCCACACGCCTGCCTCCACTTCAGACACAAGACACAAATGAGGTGCCAAGCTACGCTGCTTGGCTAACTGCAAATTTGAGGGTTTCCACAACCACCCCCCTCAGGTTCCATAATTGGCTAGAATGACTCATAGAATTCAAGAAAACACTCTGTTTACTAGTTTATTATAAGGGATGCTCAGGAACAGCCACGTGGAAGAAATACATAAGGCAAAGTATGAGGTGGGGTGGGGCAGTACGTGGAGTCTTTATGTCTTTTCTGGGTACAGCACCATTCCAGCACATTATTGTGTTTGCCAACCTGGAAACTCCATGGGTCCCCTTGTTTCTGTAACCCATCTCCAGACCCCTCCTCTCCCTGGTGTCAGAGAGTAAGGCTGAAAGTTTGATCTTTCTAGTGACCAACCTTCATCTTGAAGCTGTCTAGAGGTCCCACCCTGGGTCAGGTCATTAGCAAAAACTCAGGTGTGATCAAAAGAGGCTCTTTATAAATAACAGAAGATGCTCATATTAGGAAATTCCAAGGGCTTTAGGAGCTCTATGCCAAGAATCTGAGACAAAGACTAAATATATATTTTTTATTAGACCACAATTGCACACATGTTCTTAGTGAAACATGTGTCAGTTAACTTCTTGACTAACTTGAAATAAAAAAAGCGTAAGTAAATGGAAACAAGGAAGTAAATATGGCTAAGAAACCCCCTTTCCCTGAAATCAGAAAGTTCATGGAGGGCCCTTGTGTTTGTGACAGGCCATTCTGCCAGGAGAATGTACACTGCCATACATCCACTTGAATTTCGTGAAAGAACAGATAAAACAACATACATTTTGGCTTTTTTTTTTTTTTTTTTTTTTGCTGTTGTTACAAAACTAAATCTCTTATTTAGGAGTTTCCATAGATTTAACTGGGGTTTCCCTAGTGGCTTAGCAGTAAAGAATTCTTTGGCTTTGTGCAGGAGCCACAGAAGACTTGGTTTTAATCCCTGGGTCAGGAAGATATCCTGGAGGGGGGCATGGCAACCCACTCCAGTATTCTTGCTGTCCATAGGAGCCCGGCAGACTACAGTCCATAGGATTGCAAAGAGTCGGACAGGACTGAAGTGACTTAGCACCCATGCACACAGAGATTTAATTAATTTTGAGGCTCCCTGACTATTCCTTATTCTCTGAACCCTTCGTTGAAGCCTTGAGCTCTAATAGGATAACAGAAAGCAGAGGCTGGAGTGCAGCGCACTTGGCACCTCTGCTGCTGAGAAGCCTGTCATTCCCACAGGCTGGCGAGCAGCTGCATCTCAGAGGCAGTGGGCAGTGGAAATGCATCAGTACCAGGAGAGTGCCGGAGCAGGTCAGCAGGGCCCGCCACGGTCATCCGTTACGCAGGGGGATTGGCTGCTGCTCAGGAGCTCCTTCTGCACATTCCGAGGGCTCTCGTGTTACAAAGCATAGCGGGCTCACGCTCCCCAAGACGGCTGCTCCGAGACGCCTGCCTGGGCCACCGTGGTGGCCGGTTAGAGTCTGTCACCTGTTGTTACCTGAAATGGGGGTTATCTAAGGAAGCGCAGTTGGATATTTGGTACTCGGGAATTCCTGGACCTTCAGCTAAGGAACCTCAAGAGATTATACCTTGTTCACTCACAGTGTTAATATTTACATCAAGAATAGTGGAAGCTGGAGACTGTCCATTAACCCCTGATTCAGTTCCAATCTGGGGGGGCAAAGGCTGACATACAATTTCTGGCTCAGCAGTAGAGAGAGGCCTGGGTGAAACTGAAGTTTTGCTGTCCTGTTAATCCATTTCAAATCTGAAATCGGGCTCTATTTATGTGATGTCTGCTCTTTCCTGCTGCTTCCTATCCTAGCAAGGCCCAAATCAGGAAATGTTAGGGAAACCAACTCTGATGGTTTGCCTGGAGCTGAAGTTCCTGGGACATAGGACTTTCAATGCTAAAACCACGGAAGTCCAAATTCTAAAACCAGGGTAAAAAACAAGGAAGTCCAAGACCACAGTTCCAGGCAAACTCTGATGAGTTGGTCACTGGAGGAAATGGCCAGGACTGACCTGAAACAAATATAATCTCAGTCTCAGATAGATGCTTATGAGGCTAGATTCAGGATCTGGTATTTTTTTTTAAGATTGTTATACTGTTTTCTTGGATTTGGCAATAAATATTTTATGGAGTTATACAAAACGAATCTCTATAGCAATTGAGAGGGCAAGCATAGAGACTCCAGAATAAAAAATAATTCACAAAAATATAAGGTTTATGAGAGCGGGCCATTATGATTTCTGTATCCCTATCACTTAGCCCACTGCATACAACATAGCAGATATCCAATAAATGTTTGGTAAATAAATGTGTAAACAGAAAAGGTCCAGTTCTGGCTCTCTCATTACTAGATATGTGGCATTAATCAAGTTAATCAACTTTTGAAAGCCTCTGTTTCTTCATCTATAAAATGGGGATTATAATTATCAGCTGCTTTACAGTTTTATGGGTTCAATTATACCCCTTCAAAATTCACATGTTAAAGTCCTAACTTCCAGTACTTCAGAAGATAACTTTATTTGGAGATAAGTTCTTTAAAGAGGTAATTAAGTTAAAAGGAAGCCTTTAGCAGAGGCCCTAATCCAATCTGATTTATAAGAAGAGGAAGTTTGAATACAACAAGACACCAGACAGGCGCAAGATCATGTGAGGACACAGTAAAGAGACAGCCAAGGAGAGAGGTCTTAGGAAACCAAACCTGCAGGCACCTCAGTCTTGGACTTCTAGCCTCCAGAACTGTGGGAAAATTAATTTCTGTTGTTTAAGCCACTCAGTCTGTAGTACTTTGTTATAGCAACCCCAGCAAACTAATATGATAATGATTAAAAGAATAACACACATAAATCACCTAGCACACGAATGCTCAGTAACATTTCTTGTTCTTATGATTATCAGTATTTACCATTAATAAAAATATCTGCACAGAGCACTGAAGATTATTTAGTATGTACAAAACCATACAGAAAGGATGGGTGGAATTTTTGTCCACACTGGTGAATCTTGGAGCAGTGGACGTAGAAAACTGCTCTTGCCCTGCATCCTGACCACCATGCTGGCATCACAGAAGAGTCTGTATTTCAGTAAACAACATTCTAGCCCAGAGCTTCTCAGGCGTTAAGGTGCACCTGAGGATCTTGTTAAAATGAGGATCTTGTTCTGATTTAGTGGGATGGGTGTGGGGCCAGCAAGTCTGCATTTCTAATAAGGGTGGAGTGATTCTCAGGCTTCCAGTCAGAGGACCACACCAGGCAACAGTGAAGAAGCTGGTTGTTTGATCCCAAGTGAGCTAGATGGGCCCCAGGCTGAGCAGCTGGAGTTTGTCCCCTGGGGAGGTGGGTCAGAAGTGAGGGACAGGAGCAAGAGAGGAGCTTAGCCCTGCCCAGATACGAGATAAAGAGACAACATATTTCTCATTCTCAAGGTCGAGGAGACATTCCTGACTACACACGCCAAGAATGTTTCCTCGAAAGTCAAAAGGGAAGGGGGCGTCACCCCATAGTAAATGATTTCAACCTAACCACAGGCCTCTTTGCTAGACTCCATCTTGGCTAACAGATAGGCACGCATGGGGGAGGACCTGAGATAAACCAAATACAGACTCAGAACCAGGCAAAGTAAGATTATCGGCCAGAGGAAACCTGGAAGAAATGTCTGGAATAAATCTTTCAAACCACAACGAGAGAGAAACTCTCTAAGCCCGCCCGTGTGAGTCGATTCACATGTACCCTTTTTCCGCCTAATAAACATTTCACTTGTTTCACTACTTTCTGTCTCTTTGTGGGAATTCATTTGTACAAAGCCAATGGGCCAGGGCCTTGTCCCTGACTACGGGTCCCTGGTGGTCTGTGTGTGTTAGTAGCTCAGTCGTGTCCAACTCTTTGCAACCCCATAGACTCTAGCCTACCTGGCTCCTCTGTCTATGGGATTTTCCAGGCAAGAATACTGGACTGGCTTGCCATTTGCTTTGCCAAGGGATCTTCCCGACCCAGGGATCGAACCCAGGTCTCCTGCACTGCAGGCAGATTCTTTACTATCTGAGCCTGGGAAGCCAGGGAAGCCCTCCCTGGTGGTCTAGTGGCTAGAATTCAGCCTTCTCACTGCCACAGCCTGACTTCAATCTCTGGCAGGGAACCAAAATCCCGCTTCCAGTGACTGCAAGCCAAAGCCACAAGGGGATATAAACTATTTGGATACCCAAGACACAAAACAAAATACATCAAGGAAATACTAAGAAATACTCTCTAAGCTGCATCCTATATCTGTGTATAATGATTAGAGTTCTCAGTGCTAGGTAAGTGAATGTACAATCCAGGGTTGGAGAGTAAAGCTGCTCGAGCAGGTGAAGTTATCTGGAGAATTCTTGAAGGAAGGAAGGAAGAAGGGCACTTGATTCCAGGGTAAATGAAAGCTATCCCTGTAAGAGAGCCTCTCGGGGCTAAAGTCACCTTAAACCGTCTACTTGAGGTCATAGTCAGTTCTGTATTTCCCTATCCAAATAAGGCCAGGAGTGGCATTTTGCACTCCCTTGAGGGGAGGAAGGCGTGGACGCTTTTATGGCACTGTTTGCCACCAGCTAGCTAATGTTTGGTTTCCTTATCTTTGGAGAGTATAATGGGTGTTGGTGCCAGCTTGGAGGCTACCTGATCTCAATCAGACTTTAAAGTCATTAGCAAAGCTATCAGGAGGTAAGTCTCCACGTGAGCCTGCAGCCAGAGCTTTAGGAAGAGGGCCTGGGGAGGAGGAAGGACAGATTCATCACTGGGTTACTGAGTAACCTAAGATGAACATCTTTAGTAGAGCCCCCAGATCTGTATCATCATGGCTTAGTGCTCTAATTGTGCCCCAAGAAGTAATCGCTTCCAGTTGCCTGACCAGGCACAGGTCAGATTTTCCTTGTTCTCTGAGGCTCCCTGAGACCCAGGAGTTTCCCTGGGGCAAGCAGAGGTGGATCCAGCAACTCGGGGGAAAACTTCTGTTTTTAACGCTTTTCTAGAGTTGGAGATGGCAGAGTGGAGTTGAAGAGATCTCAGCCCCTGGAAACTCTGGATTAATCAATTGATTGTTTATCAGTCTGGGTATTCTTTTGCAGGAATCCAGGTTTCTTGCAGAGTAAGTGATCAAAATGTCCCCTGATGGCAGTTTTCCCCAAATAGATTTTTGAGGACTTCAAACTGAAAATCAAATACATTATTGTATTTAGATTAGGACATTGGATTTTGGACATTTACCAGCTACTTGGTCAAGTCACTTAACTTCATTAAACTCTCAATTCTTCATATTTACAAAATAATAGTACTTCAGTTCAGTTCAGTCGCTCAGTCGTGTCTGACTCTTTGCAACCCCATGCTCTGCAGCACCCCAGGCGTTCCTGGCCATCACCAGCTCCTGGAGTTTACTCAAACTCATGTCCATTGAGCTGGTGATACCATCCAACCATCTCATCCTCTGTCGTCCCCTTCTCCTCCTGCCTTCAATCTTTCCCAGCATCAGGGTCTTTTCAAATGAGTCAGTTCTTTGCATGAGGTGGCCAAAGTATTGGAGTTTCAGCTTCAGTATCAGAACTTCCGGTGAATATTCAGGACTGATTTCCCTTAGGATTGACTGGTCAGATCTCCTTGCAGTCCAAGGGACTCTCAAGAGCCAGACATCCTGGAATAATAGTACTTATTACCAAGTAAATCATGGGTTAACTGAGAGATAAAAAATATAAAATGCTAACTTTTTAGTTTTTATGTATTTATTTATTTTTGGCTGTACTGGGTCTTCATTGCTGTGCAGGCTCTTCTCTATGGCAGTGAGGGGGGCTACTCTCTAGTTAAGGTGTGCATGCGTCTCACTGGGGTGGCTTCTCTTGTCACAGAGCATGGGCTCTAGGGTGCACTGGCTTCAGCAGTGGCAGCTCCCAATCTCACTAATTGTGGTGCATAGGCTTAGCTGTTCCACAGCATGTGGGATCTTCCCAGATCAAGGATCTAACCTGTACCTCCTGCATTGACAGGCAGATTCTTTACCACTGAGCCACCAGTAAAGTCCTGAAGTGTTAGCTTTTTATATGATTTCTTCTTTCTTTACCCCAGTTAATCACATTCATCTCCATGATCTCATTGCAAGCCCCAGTGGGAGGTGTGGCTTACTTCCTTTCTCTCTTCCAACCCTAAAATCTATCCCAGTGCTTCTCAGTGAGATAAAATCTAAATAAGCATCTTCTATTGCCAAACAAGAGACACAGTCCTTGCCCTTAAGGAGTAATACTGTCTCTTAGAGGGAGACAGAGGACAAATAAATATAATCAAGTACCCTAGGTACCCTGACAAATGTCTAAATGGACAAAGAGCAACAAAGCAGAGCATGTTTACTTTCAGCTTGGAGACTTAGGAGATAGGAACAGGGTTCAGAAGCTTCCAGGTTGGTGAATGCATGGAGATTTGGGGAGAGGAGCACTCCTGGAGAGAGGGTGGAAGCACCTCCCCCTTTCCCCACACTTCACTGTATGGATCTCTTCCACCTGGATGTTAATAAACTGGTAACTTAGAC
Source organism: Cervus canadensis (assembly GCF_019320065.1). Taxonomy (NCBI): domain Eukaryota; kingdom Metazoa; phylum Chordata; class Mammalia; order Artiodactyla; family Cervidae; genus Cervus; species Cervus canadensis. Next base: position 30,565,868 of record NC_057387.1, on the reverse strand, counting down.
GACTGACTCTCTCTCCTTTATAAGCACCTGATCGGTCCCAGAGTCTTGGCTGTGCCTATGCCTGGACTCTGGCAGAAGCCACAGACAGTCCCAGTGATCCAGGACAAACTAATGATTTATGCTCACTGCACACACCACTACCACAAAAATTGTGTTTGTGGACCCATTACACTTTTTGTTAACAATCTATGCAGATCAAGAACTAAATCAAGCTGGCCCAGACCTTCAGGGACAAGCTTGTGCACCAGCATCTGTTGCAGCCCAGTGGAAAAGAGGGTCTAAGTCCAATCTCTTCTCTTAAATGAAAATAAAGGAAGAGATTGGAGTGTCCAACTGGCCACATCAGAAATCCTAGAGAGGTTGACTATGTGGAATTCAACAGACATTAATGTGATCTACCTTCATAGGCAAGAAGGCCCTGAACCACTACTGAAAACTAAAAAATGGAACTAATTTTGTTTAGCAGGCAAAATCACTCCTGAACCCAGATATAATAAAGCTGAGAAGGATATATGCTTAAAAAGAAAAAAAAAAAAAGGAGAGAAAAAGACAGAATGAAAAAGAAAAAGAAAGGGTTCAACAAGGATGTGTTTGAACAGAGTTTTAAGAAAAAAGAGTAGGTCAGGTGTCTGAGGGAATTCTAAGTGTGGACTTGTGATGGATGTGGGGTGGAAGGGAAGGGATGGAGGACATGGGTCAGTCATCAAGCAGAGGAAGAACCTTCTGCAGAAATAGGTGACAGCTCAGGGATCTGGAAGAGGTTTGGAGTTGCCAGAGTGTGTGATGAGTGGGGGGGCAGTGGTAGCACATGAAATAAGCTTACATAACTAGATCAAGGCCAAATCACAAGTCATCTTATAAGACATGCTTAGAGCTTTGGACTTCACCAAGGGACAATGAACAGCCAATAAAGCCAAGTAGCATGATCAGTTGTCTAAGAGCATTTTAACAAAGCATTTTTCTTTAGTTGCAAAATAATTTCTTTTCAGTGGGGAAAGTATTAGAGAACATAAAAAAACACCCCATATAATCTAACTACTCATATACAACTCTTAATGTTCTGGAGTGTGTCTTCCAGAAGAAAGTAACAGGAAAGGGAGTTAACATGTACTGAGTATCCACTGTGTTACAAGTGCTTTCTGGAAACCATTTAATATAATACTAAGGTTCACTGCTCCATGCTGGCTACAGCCAGAGGGTTGTGAGGAGGGCCACCAAGGAACCAACTCAGTCTTGCATGACTGAGTTACCTAAGATGAATGTCTTTGCTTAAGTGCCCATCTAGAGTCTGCATCACCAGGGCCAGAAGGGTATACTGTAATCCACTGGGCAGAAGAGATGGGGCATGGGAAAATGGGAGGAGAAACAACTTTAGGATGAGGAGATGAGAAAAAGTCTGTGAATTCCACAGCAGAGTAATCTGGGCTGGAACTAAGCATTGTGGAATTGATGCTTAAGTAAGAATTAAAGCCTTGAAAATAAGTGAACGTGTGCCAGGGAGAGAGAGGAGAGAAGACCAAGAACAGAGGCCTGGGGAATGATAGAATTTAAAAGACAGAGCAAAGGAGACCCCACTTGGGTTCGTTAAACAGGGTCAAAGAAGAACAAGAAAGAAAGACATCCTGGAATTTCTGAAGCATCAAATGTCAGGAAGGTTAAGTAAGGTGAGCAGTGGAAAGAGGAGACAGGATTTAGCCATTTATCAGTAGGAACTTCAGTAGGAGCATCTCATTAAGGGGATGGGGGACCCTGACTGCAGTAGGTGTAAGAATCGGTAGAAAGGGACCACAAGTTCAGGCTATGCTTTTGGAGAGCTTGACAGTGAAGGGAGAGGGCTTCTGGTTTGATTGGCTAGTTTTTAATTGAAAGACTAGAAAATATAATATATTTTCACAAGAGAAAGATTCCAAGGGGCTGAAGATGATGCTATTAAAATGCTGCATTCCATATGGCAGCAAATTTGGAAAACTCAGCAGTGTCCACAGGACTAGAAAAGGTCAGTTTTCATTCCAATACCAAAGGAAGGCAATGCCAAAGAATGTTCAAGTCAGTCAGCCAGTCAGTTCAGTCACTCAGTCGTGTCCGATTCTTTGCGACCCCATGAATCGCAGCACACCAGGCCTCCCTGTCCATCACCAACTCCCGGAGTTTACTCAAACTCATGCCCATCGAGTCGGTGATGCTGTCCAGCCATCTCATCCTCTGTCGTCCCCTTCTCCTCCTGCCCCCAATACTTCCCAGCATCAGGGTCTTTTCCAATGAGTCAACTCTTCACATAAGGTGGCCAAAGTATTGGAGTTTCAGCTTTAGCATCAGTCCTTCCAATGAACACCCAGGACTGATCTCCTTTAGGATGGACTGGTTGGATCTCCTTGCAGTCCAAGGGACTCTCAAGAGTCTTCTCCAACACCACAGTTTAAAAGCATCAATTTTTCGGCTCTCAGCTTTCTTCACAGACCAACTCTCTCATCCATACATGACCACTGGAAAAACCATTGCCTTGACTAGACAGACCTTTGTTTGCAAAGTAATGTCTCTGCTTTTTAATATGCTATCTAGGTAGTTCATAACTTTCCTTCCAAGGAATAAGTGTCTTTTAATTTCATGGCTGCAGTCACCGTCTGCAGTGATTTTGGAGCCCAAAAAATAAAGCCTGACACTGTTTCCACTGTTTCCCCATCTATTTGCCATGAAGTGATGGGACCAGATGCCATGATCTTAGTTTTTTGAATGTTGAATTTTAAGCCAACTTTTTCACTCTCCTCTTTCACTTTCATCAAGAGGCTTTTTAGTTCCTCTTCACTTTCTGCCATAAGGGTGTTCAAACTACCACACAATTGCACTCATTTCATATGCTAGCAAAATAATGCTCAAAATTCTCCAAGTTAGGCTTCAACAGTACATGAACTGAGAAATTCCAGATGTTCAAGCTGGATTCAGAAAAGGCAGAGGAACCAGGTATTAAATTGCCAATATCCATTGGATCATAGAAAAAGCAAGTGAAAGTGAAAGTCGCTCAGTTGTGTCCAACTCTTTGGGACCCAATGGACTATACAGTCTGTGGAATTTCCCAGGCCAGAATACTGGAGTGGGTAGCCTTTTCCTTCTCCAGGGGATCTTTCCAACCCAGGGATCAAACCCAGATCTCCCACATCACAGGCAAATTCTTTACCAGCTGAGCCACAAGGGAAGCCCGCAAGGGAAGAAAAAGCAAGAGAATTCCAGAAAAACATTTACTTCTGCTTCATTGACTATGCTAAAGCCTTGACTGTGTGGATCACAACAAAATGTCTCTGTTCTGTGGAAAATTATTAAAGAGATGGGAATACCACATCACCTTACCTGCCTCCTGAAAAATCTGTATGCAGGTCAGGAAGCAAAAACTAGAACCCGACATGGAACAATGAACTGGTTCAATATTGAGAAAGGAGTATGTTAAGGGTGTATATTGTCACCCTGCTTATTTAACTTATATGCAGAGTACATCATGCAAAATGCCAGGCTGGATGAAGCACAAGCTGGAATCAAGATTGCCGGGAGAAATATCAATAATCTCAGATATGCAGATGACACCACCCTTAATGGCAGAAAGTAAAGAGAAACTAAAGAGTCTCTTGATGAAAGTGAAAGAAGAGAGTGAAAAAGCTGGCTTAAAACTGAACATTCAAAAAACTAAGATCATGGCATCCAGTCCCATCACTTCATGGCAAATAGATAGAAAAACAATGGAAACAGTGACAGACCTTATTTTCTTGGGCTCCAAAATTACTGTAGATGGTGACCACAGCCATGAAATCAAAAGATGCTTGCTCCTTGGAAGAAAAGCTATGACCAACCTAGACAGCATATTAAAAAGCAGAGACACTACTTGACCAACAAAGGTCTATATAGTCAAAGTTATGGTTTTTCCAGTAGTCACGCATGGATGTGAGAGTTGGACCAAAAAGAAAGCTGAACGTTAAAGAATTGATGCTTTTGAACTGTGGTGTTGGGGAAGACTCTTGAAAGTCCCTTGGACAGCAAGGAGATCCAACCAGTCCATCCTAAAGGAAATCAGTCCTGAATATTCTTTGGAAGGACTGATGTTGAAACTGAAGCTCCAATACTTTTGGCCACCTGCTGTGAAGAGCTGACTTATTGGAAAAGATCATGATGCTGAGGAAGCTTCAGGACAGGAGGAGAAGGGGATGACAGAGGACAAGATGGTTGGATGGTATCACTGACTCAATGGACATGAGTTTGAGCAAGCTCTGCAAGTTGGCAATGGACAGGGAGGCCTGGCGTGCTGTAGTCCATGGGGTCACAAAGAGTCAGACATGACTGAGCAATTGAACTGAACGGAACTGAACTGAGAGAGAGAGAGGATAGCCAAGGGAGCAAACGTTCCAGAGCAGTTTTTCTCAACCAAGAGCAGTCAGTGTCTGGAGACATTTGGTGTTGTCACACCTGGGTTGGGGAGCTGGTACCAGCTTCTAGCTGACAGAGGCCACAGATGCTTCTCAATATCCCACAGTGCATGGGATAGCCCCCCACACCAAAGAATTATCTGGCCCAAGTCAACAGCATCAAAATTGAGAAGCCCTACTCTAAAGGAAGAAAAAACATATTAAGAACACAGTGGTAGGAACTGCCAGCTGATTTCCTCAAACAAATATTTATTGAATAAATAAATGAATTAAAAATTCCATCTGCAAGCCCTATGACTTAAATGGGTCATGAAGAATTTGAATATAGTATATCTCTGGGAACTCAGAGATAAGACACAAGCTCATACTCTAAGCTTTGAATAAAATCATGCTGCCTAGAGAATCAAGGAAGGCTTGGAAGACAGGCATGGCAAAAGGACACTGACATTTACTGAGTATCTACTGTATGCCAAGCACTATATATTTTATGACTTAATATTTATTACACTTCAGTGAGCAAGGTATTAGCTCTATTAACTAAGGAGGAAACAGACTCAACTTAACTTGCCTAAGATCATCCATCTAGTTTAAAAGAGTACCAAGATTTAAATCCAGTTATGTCTCACTCTAGGGCTTCCCCAGTGGCTCAGCAGTAAAGAATCTGGCTACAGTACAGGAGCTTCAGGAGACCCAGGTTCAACCCCTGGGTCGGGAAGATCCCCTGGGGGAAGGCGTGGCAACCCACTCCAGTATTCTCGCCTTGGGAATCCCATGGATACAGGAGCCTGGTAGGCTACAATTCACAGGGTTTCAAAGAGTTAGACACAACTGAAGCGACTTAGCATGCCCACATGCATCTCTCATTCTATGCTGTCTTCATGCTATAACAAAGTTAACTGACATCTTAGCCTTTGAGGATGAGCAGGACTGCAATGAACATTGGGTAGATGTATCTTTTTAATTATGGTTTTCTCTGGGTATATGTCCAGTAGTGGGGTTGCTAGGTCACATGGTAGTTCTGTTTTTAGCTTTTAAACGAACCTCCATACTGTTTTCCATAGTGGCTGTATTAATTTACATTCTCACCAGCAGTGCAAGAGGGTTCCCTTTTCTCCACACCCTCTCCAGAATTTCTTGTTTGTAGAGTTTGTGATAATGGCCCTTCTGACCGGTGTGAAGTGATATCTCATTGTACTTTTATTTGCATTTCTCTAATAATTAACGATGTTGAGCATCTTTTCATGTGATTTTTGGCCATCTGTATGTCTTCTTTGGAGAAATGTCTATCTAGGTTTTCCACCCATGTTTTGATTGTGTTTTCATGGTAACAAGCTAAATATCAATCAACAGAGGAATGGATAAAGAATATGTGTATGAATATTCATATATGACAGAATATTGTGTGCATGCTAAGTCACTGTCATGTTCAACTCTTTGCAACACTATGGACTGTAGCCCTCCAGAGTCCTGGAGGAATGGAATTTTCTAGGCAAGAATATTGGAGTGGGTTGGCATTTCCTATTCCAGGGGATCTTCCCGACCCAGGGATTGAACCTGAGTCTCTTGTGTCTCCTGCATTGGCAGGCAGATTCTTTACCACCTTGCCACTTGAGAAGCCCATAGTGGAAAGGAATGGAATTGGGTCATTTGTAGAGTCATGGATGGACCTAGAGACTGTCATACAGAGTGAAGTAAGTCAGAAAGAGAAAAATAAATACTGTAATTAACAAATATATGTGAAATCTGAAAAAAATGGGTATAGACAATCTTATTTACAAAGCAGAAATTACAGGCACAGATGTAGAGAACAAATGTGTGGATACCAAGGAGGAAAGGTGGGTGGGATGAATCAGGAGACTGGAATTGAAATATAAACACTGTTTATCCTATACATAAAATAGATAACTAATGAGAACCCAGTGTATAGCACTGGGAACATTACTCAGTAACCTATGGTGACCTAAATGGGAAGGAAATCCAAAAAAGAGGGGACATATGTATATGTATATCTGACTCACTTTGCTGCATAGCAGAAACTAATTCAGCTTTTTAAAGTACCTCTACTCCAATAAAATTTTTTTTTAAAGAAAAAGGATGAGCAGGACTTCAATAAAGAGAGGAGAAGAGAGGAACAGTGGCATTCCAGGTGCTGTGAAGCATGTGTAAAGGCCTGAGGTGTGAAGCAGCCTAGACGATGAGGCTGTGTGACTGAAACGAATGGAACACAGCCAGGGCAGGAGAGGAAGCTGGCACAGGGGTAGATGAGTAGTGTTGTCACCACACCGGTAATTCATTTCTAGAAGTAGGCAGTTCTTCATTTTAATCTTTCCTGATGCTATTCAACCAGCTAGAGCCTCCTCATTCTCTGTTTTTTAGGGTTTTCCTTTTTCTTGGTGCTAAATTGTCCTTATTCCAAGCACAGTGGTATCTAAATATTGGTTTAGGGTTTAGTAAATCTTTTTGCTTTTTCTATGACAGCAAAAATGAACTATGCAACTTACAAATCCCCTGACTAGACATACCCATTTTACAAGGCAAAATGAGTGATAGATTAATTGGAAGAATTTTAGTACCTACTAAACAACAGTGGACCCACAATTGCCCAAAACATAAAACCAAGGCTTTGGGGGAAGCACTTCTAGCTTGTTAACTGTAATGTCAGATAAATGTCATCCTCAGCTCAGGCTTTTTAGTAGTTTCTTAAAAAATAGAAATAAATCTTCAGTTGTACTTCCCAAGGCATTTCCTGTTTATAGGGTGTGTGTTCGAGCAGCTGTGTTAAAAAGTGTGACCTAAGGGCTTTCGGATCAAATTATCCTTTGAAGCTCGTAGGTGCCAAGCTAGGGATTACTCCCACCCAGGCCAGAACCCGGTCTCCTGGCCCAGATCCTGATTGTGCTGGCTTTCTGGATCCGACAATTGTATAGTCCCGTAATGACTGCAAGGGGAGGAAGGGTGCAGAGAGGTCTGGGGTTCACTCAGTTTTCATGGAATGTATCATATAATTGGAAATGTGGGGAAAAGTGATATTCACAAAATATTTTTCAGTATTTGACTATTTCCTGGTCACAGAGCAGAAGATTTCAGGCACAGAATTACTGCTGGTCCTCTAAACTCCCCCTCTCTCACTCACCCCCCATGCCTTTCCCCACTCTGGAAAAAGGAAAAAGGGCAGTGTTCATCCCAGGCTGCTGAACACATGCTCAATTATTCTCTGGGACAAGGAGTCCAGCCCTGATGATGATAGGTAAATATATATACTTCCAAAAAGAAAAAAAGTTCTTCTTTAAATACAGTCAATTTAAACACATTTATTCCTTTTAGGTCACTAATTCACTCACTAATTACCAATCCAGTATATTTAAAAAAAAAAAAAACCCCAGCTAGCCTGAAAGAAGTTAATCTTATTTCTCACAGAAAAAGATGAATGCATAAAGATGTTCACTGCAGCATTATTTACAATTGCAAAATCTTGAAAACACCTTTAATCTATAATCACAGAATAGGTTTTTAAAAAAAGGTATGTTGTATTCACAGTGAAATATTATGCAGCTATTAATAGTTGTTCTTTTTTTTCATTTATTTTTATTAGTTGGAGGCTAATTACTTTACAATATTGTAGTGGTTTTTGTCATACATTGACATGAATCGGCCATGGATTTACATGTATTCCCCATCCCGATCCCCCCTCCCACCTCCCTCTCTACCCAATCCCTCTGGGTCTTCCCAGTGTACCAGGTCCGAGCACTTGTCTCATGCACCCAACCTGGGCTGGTGATCTGTTTCACCATAGATGATATACATGTTTCGATGCTGTTCTCTCGAAACATCCCACCCTCGCTTTCTCCCACAGAGTCCAAAAGTCTGTTCTGTATATCTGTGTCTCTTTTTCTGTTTTGCATATAGGGTTATCGCTATAATAGTTGTTCTTGAGAGTATTAGTAACATAAGAAAATGCTACATAATAATGAATACACAACCATATACACTATATATGTATATGTTTTGGTTGCACTGCTCCTTGTGTGATCCTAGTTCCCCAACCAGCGATTGAACTCCAGCCCTCAGCAGTGAAAGCACAGAGTCACAACAACTGGACTACCAGGGAGTTTCTGCACAGTTGATTTCAACGATGTTTTAACAGAAAAATATGCATAAAGAAAGGATTGGGAAGCTTGGTCCAATGTTTTGGATCCATCTCCATTATTTCTTATAGTTGCTTGTCAGACCCCACAGTCAAAGTGGTGAAGCAGATGAAGAGAAAGTAGGATTTTCAGGAAGTATTCAACATGCAGGAGATAAACTCAAAGAAGTTGAGTTAGCCACGTGGTGTGGGCCTTGCAAACAGATCAAGCCTGCCTTTCAGTTCCTCTGTAAGAAGTACTCCTTACAACATCCTTTGAACCTGACTTAGCTGTGGGTGACTTCCAGGATGTCGCTTCAGAGTGTAAAGTCAAATACATGCCAATCTCCCAGCTGTTTAAAAGGGACCAAAGGTGGGTGAATTTTCTGGAGCTAATAAGGAAAAACTGGAAGCTACCATTAATGAATTAATTTAATCTAGTTTTCTAAAAAATGTAACCAGCTATTAGCTGCTTACAACTTGTAAGGTTTTTATTTACGAAAAAGAAAGATCAGAAGGATGAATAGAAAGATACACTAGGGATCAATTTTACTATGAAAAAAAGGGCAAACTTCTCCTGTACTGGAAACACTTAGTGATAAAAGGAGCCTCAAAGAGGGGAGAAGAAAAAATTAGGGTTTCTCCTACTGTCTCTAAATCCTCCTAAGTCCCTTAGAGTGATTCATTTATAAATAGTAATAATTTATAACTGCCTGGTATGACTAATGACCGGAATACCATTATTGAGTAAGAATAAAACAATAGCAGCTATTACAACCAAACAAGCATAAATTTTTTTTGAGAATCTTATTTGGTTAAAGTATTCCAACTGCTGGCCATGAAATTCTTACCACAAGTGTTGGGAGCCTTCCACTGCAAGACTAGAAAATTAAATACCTCTCATCTTTATTTTCACACTCTGTACTGTATTTTCTTACCAATATTAGGAGCTGTGGCTGGTAAACAAAGAGCTGGCTTCTTTGACAGCGTGGAGCCAAAGGAAGGGGAAGGAAGTGATAATTCTCTAATTACTCCGTGATGCTTTCATCAGTTGGACAGGACAGGATACCACCACTGTCCTTGGCTTAATTGTGCCTCTCGAGTTTGTACACCTGCTGTCCTTAACTATCCCAGCTCCAGGGGAAGACTGACAGTTAGAAATTTAGTTTTCTTAAGCGTTCAAAAAATATGTCACATCAAATAATAGATTACTATCCAAATCAATTTTAAAACTGCCTTATATACCTTGAAATTGTCTTGAGAAAAAGAAAACGGGACACAGATTGTGTACTCTATGAAATAGTTAAGCCATAAAGCCAGTGAAGACAGTGGTTAAGGGGATTAAATTGATATAGATGATGGCTTAAATCAGAAGCATGTTGTCAAAGATTAGTAGTTACTAAACCTGTTTATCATCTTTCCAATAGAAAAAAAAGCAATCATGGGGTTTTTAACAGAGGTCTGGGCCATTAAGCCTTTACGTAAGTTTTATCTTTTCTTGCTTCTTTGCCAGAAGGCTCAATAATATCCTCTACAGTAAATAAATTTCCTCTGCCTCTGACAAGCTGTGTGGTGCAAGCCTGGGCCAGCCTCTTACATCCTGGGACTCAGTTTCCTCATTTGGAAAGGAAGGAATTTCTTCTTCCAGATGTGACATTCTGTTTCTCTAAAACAAAATATTTAGATAGTTCTAGGACATCCATTCTAAAACACATTTAAGACACATCATCATTTTATGTTTTACTAAGAAAAAAAAAAAAATCCTGCCAACTAAACTGTGACATGATGCCTTAACCACAACTCTATGACCAGGAATCTGTCACACCAGCCTCTCATGACTTTGAAATATGAAACTATTCTGTCTTCAGCTGTATTGCTTGGCTTATCCTAGGCCATTCTTTTGTGTCTATACCAATAACAAAACGTAGCACAATTTTATTTGTTTGTAGGTATTTTTTCTTTCATGGGTCCCATAAAACACTTGGTTCTTATTTTTTGCAATAACGTATGGAATTGTAATTTCTCCAGTGATAAATATCTGCTTTGCTAATGTCAGTTTCATGTCCTGCTATTTTCATGCCTTCTGCAAATACAATCACTTTGCTTTCTTCTTCTTTTTTTAATCACTTTTCATTTCAACAACAAACCAAAGTGTAATTTTTGGTAATTTAAATGGCAACCAAGCTCAACATGTTATTATCAACAATGTACTTAACTCAACTGAAAAAATGACAACATGGACAACTATTAGTAAGTTTGAGCTTGGGCAGACCATGCCGACTACATCGTGACTGAAGCCTGGCTGACATCAGTGTAAGAAGTATCCCAGTGGATTTCAGAGATACTAAAAAACTGACAGGAGGGCAAGAGATGTGTGTTTTGGAGCTGATGAATTGAGAGATATCGTGTGCATCTCAGTGATGGAGATCTGAAACATAGTAAATGTTCAATAAATATTGTTTGGTTGTTGATGGATTGGAGAGAAAGGAGGCGTGAACAGACAGTAGCTAATTGAGAACGCTGAAAAGGCACCGCACTCCCTGCCTCCCTTCAGATTGTTTTTTATGTGGTGGCAAATTACTACCAAATAGATTATTCTTTGTACTTAAAATAGGTTTGCTTTAAATCTGTCATTAAAAGTTATATATTATATTTAAGGAGTTGAAACCTTGTTACTATGTTAAATCAACAAAAACTTCAAGAACAAACCAAATATGATAATTTATAATAGTATTTCCTCTGAATCACTGGCTGGAATCATGAATCTCCCAACCTTCAACTGTTGTTGCTTTTCAGTTGCTAAGTCATGTCCAGCTCTTTGCGACCCATAGACTGCAACATGCCAAGCTTGCCTGTCTTTCACTATCTTGCAGAGTTTGCTCAAATTCATGTCCACTGAGTTGGTGATGCTATGAAACCTTCTCATCTTCTGCTGCCCTCTTCTCCTTTGGCCTTCGATCTTTCCCAGCATTGGGATCTTTTCCAATGAGTTGGCTCTTCATATCAGGTGACCAAGGTATTGAAGCTTCACCTAGGACTTGGAATCTGGTTCAGATTCTTATTTTTTCTCCACCACATCTTATGCCATAAAACTGTGAAACTCTGATTTTCATGTGGAAGACTTATGTCACATGATCTTACATGCCCTTGACTCCTTAACACCAGTGGCCTTGCCTTATCTTCTCCAGCATTCTCCTCCCAGATCTCTTCCTCTTGGTCCATGAATATCAGCCATTCTCTGACATTCTACTTATTTAATCTGTCTTTCTTCTCTTTCACCCTTTCCTTATTTTCTCCCAAACCCTCAGGATTTCAGCAAATCATCTTCATTTCCACCCTACCAGAAAACCAAAAGCCACCAGGTTGGAACTCCCTGAGTTTCCTCCCCAGCACCTAAAAGCTAAAAACTCTAGTTCTATCCTTTCCTCCTGTTTCAGGATGACTCTTTCTCCAGTTCAAGGCTAATCCTTCCATCTGATCTCTGCCTCCTCCTCAGGAAACTCTTACTCTATTAATCATCTCCTCTATCTCCCTTACTCTAAGCTTCCCTTTCACTTGATCTTTCCTGACAGCGTGTAAATATTTTCATCTTTTCTCTTTAAAAGCAACTTTTACTCATCCACACACTGCTCCTCTCTCCTAATGCTAACCCTTTCTGTTTCCTTCAAAGCCAGGTTTGTAGAGGCTACTTATTATTGTCTCCACTTTCATCTCCTATTCATTTGAAAGGCTACTGTGATCTGAAATCTGGACATCATCCTTCTTATACCAATAAATTATTCTTTAAGGTCACCAGTGACTGCCACGTGACCAGCAATATCTGACCTTACCTCTCTACAGTCCTTATTAGCAGGGAGCCTCCCTCCTTGACATTTCTTCTCTTTGGGTTTTCGTGACACCATTCTCTCCTCCTTTTTCATACTTTCTCTGCTTTATTCTTTGATCAGACAGAAGGAGGCTCTGTCTTCAGCCTTTTGCTCTCCTTGTCTACTTATGACATTTCTTGGGTGGTCTTCCATCAAGTACACTGCTTCAGCTTCCACATATGACCCTCAGTCCCAAATATGTGCTAAACGCATTCAACTCAAACTTCTCTCCACATTGGTGATAACAGATTTCAGTTAAACGCATCATTTTCTCCCACGAACCTGTTTCTCCTCCTCCCTCAGTGACAAGCTTCACCAGCCCCGTAGTTGTCAAGCCAGAAGTGGGGCCATGCCCTTGGTCCCTCCCTCAGCTACACATCTGATCAGTTACTCAGGCTTCTAGAGTCTGCCTCCTAACATCTGTTGATCCATTTCCAATGCATCTACTTTAATGACACCTTTGTCATCTGTCATTTGCATCACTATAGTGGTCTGCTAATCGCTTCTTCTCCAATCTGCTAGAATAATCTTCCTAAAATACAAATCAGAGCATGTTATTTCCCTGCTTAAATTAATTAAATGGTTTCCCAGTAGCTTTCAAGGTAAAATTAAAACACCCTGGGACTTCCCTAGAAGTCTAGTGGTTAAGACTCCATGCTTTCCATGAAGGGGCACAGGTTCGATCCCTGGTCAGGGAACTAAGATCTTGCATGCTGTGAGGTGTGGCAAACCAAAACCAAAACAAAACCACTTTAACTCCTGATCCCTCATGGTGTGGCCCTGCCTGCCTCTCTGACTCTCATTCAGCCATGTACTCTACTACTTTCTTTTTCTGATCACACTTAACAATACACACAGGATGACTTATACCCCCAGCCTCCTCCTCAGAGCTCTCCTAGCCTCTCCTCTTTAGTCCAGCTAACTAACTGCTGCACATCCTTCTTGAACATCTCTTCCTCTACTAAGCCTTCCTGAACTCCCTGATTAGCTGCTGCTCCTCTATTCTACAAGATATCCTATGCACACCTCTATCACCTCTATTTCATTCCTGGTTTATATATATATATATATATGTCTTGTCCTAGAATGTATGCTCCAAGAAAGTAAGGACCATGTATTATTTGGCTTAGGCTGTTATAAATATTAGTAGAATGAATGAATGAACAAATCAGCTCATTTATTTGTTCATTTGAAGAATGAGCCTTCAAGTATAAAAATAAGTGAATGAAAATGTGTTTTACAGTATAGAGGTTCCTCAAAAAATTAAAAATAGTGGCCCTATGATCCAACAATCTCTCTCCTGGGCATATATCCAAACAAAACTGTAGTTCAGAAAGATACATGCACCCCTATGTTTACAGTAGCACTGTACACTATGGCCAAAATACAGAAACAGCCTATATGTCCACTGACAGATGAATGGATAAAGATGAGATACATATAGACAACGGAATACTCTTCAGTCATAAAAAAGAACAAAATAATTCCATTTGCAACAACATGGATGGACCTAGAGAGGATCACACTAAGTAAAGTAAATCAGAAATAGAAAGACAAATACCATATATTACTTACATGTGGAATCTAAAATATGACACAAATGAACTTTTATGAAACAGAAACAGACTCACAGACAGAGAAGAGACTTGGGGTTGTTAAGGGGCAGGGGATACAGGAGAGGGATGGAGTGGAAGTTTGGGATCAGCAGATGCAAACTACTGTATATGGAATAGATAAATAACAAGGTCCCTCTGTATACCACAGGGAACTATCTTCAATATTTTATAATAAATCATAATGGAAAAGAATATTTTTAAAAGAAAGTTTCTATGTGTGTGTAACTGAATTACTTTGCTGTATAGTAGAAATTAACAGATTATTACAAATCAACTATATTTCAATTAAAAAAAACTTTTATACTCGAGACAGAGGGAAAATTGTAGATAAACTAAGTAATGATAACAGTGAAAGAAATGTGAAAAACAGCACTTCATTAAATTAGATAACTTTGTTTACTTACATCTTTCTCTAAACTGTATTATTCTCTTTAAAAAGTATGTTAATATATTATTAATATTTTAGTGTCTTGCTGATATTCTAATTTTTAAGTGGAAAAAACCTTAATTCATTAGGAATATATCTTAAGCTGATCTCCCAAGGAAAATTCAAGTGGAGCCTAAGTACTTGAAACACAGACCCAAGTACTACAATACACCTAACGTGGTTTGGGTTTTCTCAACCAGGACTCTCACTTGGCATTTAAATTTCTCCAAAACTTTATTCCAAAACATCTTTCACCATTCTTTTGTACTTATCTTATATTCTAGTCAAATTGAACTTCCAAACACTCCCTGAAATGTCCTACATTTCTCCAATGCTTTATTTCTTCTCTTTAGGCCTTTATTTCCTTCACCAAGAATCTCTTTGCTCCATTTCCAACAATTAAATATTAAACACAACTTCATACATAAACACCTCTCTGATTTTTTTCTGAAGAGATTCTTTTCATATCATTTTGTACCTCTTACCATATCCAGTTTTATTTTTTTAACTTTTGTGTAGCAAAAATGACTATACAGTTTCATATTTCATTTTATATTGAAGTTTTGTATATTCAACATTTTTCAATCCCTTCAAGACAGAGTATAACTCTTCTAATGACATATTTTGAGCAATATATTTCAAGTATAGAGAAAAATATAATGTTCTAACCACAGTGATACACCTTAGTTCTAAATTATGCATTTTAATTGGCATATATTATTCCATTGTCTAAATACTCCACAATCTATTATTTATCTATTCTCTTACTTCCAACTTGTTGCTATTTTGAAATGATAAACACTTGGACATGATCTCTTGTGCATTTGTAAAAAAATTTTCCTAGGATACCTTCTGTAAATCACATTCTTATGAATGGAGTTAGTTTTTGTGCACCTTCAATTTTCCCACCTCTTGCCTTCACCTCCCTGCAGTGCAAGCATTCTTCTAGGCACTGCAGATTATGCCTGTGAACCAAAAAATAATCCCTGCCCTCATGGAATTTACATTCTAGGTGGCAGAGGGTAGAAATAGTAAACTGTATGCATACAAGGTCCCACAGGCTCACCAACACGCAAACATTTTTTCTTAATTTTACTAATCTGATAGGTATAAAGTGATACATGGTTGCTTTAATATATCTCTGATTACTAATACACTTGACCTTTCTTCCCCTTATGTTTATTCACTAGTTTTAGTGTTGTTTTTTGTGAAGAATCTGTTCACATCTCTTGCTTATTTCCCCCCTATTGAGTTGCCTTATTCTTAATAATTTATGGAGTATATTATTGATAATGGTAATCTGAGGGGGTCTATGTATTATACATACACATTCCCAGCTGCTGATTTGACTTATCACTTTGAGTCTTCTTGTTAAGTTTTATATTAATATACTGAAATGTGTCAGTCTGGACCTTTATGATTTGTGCTTTTTGTATCTTTATGTTAAATACAATTTTGGGGCTTTCTTGGTGGTACAGTGGATAAGAATTTGCCTGCCAATTCAGGGGACACAGGTTCAAGCCCTGGTCAGGGAAGATCCCACATGCCATGGAGCAGCTAAGCCCACGCGCCGCAACTACTGAAGTCCCAGAGCCTAGAGGCTGTGCTCCGCAACAAGAGAAGCCACCGTGACGAGAAGCTTGAGCACTCTTGGAAGAGTAGCCCCTGCTCACCGTAACTGGAGAAATACCCCTGGCAGCAACGAAAACCCTGCAAGATAAATAAATGAATGATTGAAAAATAAAAGCAATTCCCTTTCCCAAGGTCATAAAAATATTCTCTACATCTTCTTAAAATTCTAAAGCTTGACTTTGACATTTGGGAGTCTAATCCATCTAGAATTAATTTTTGTTTATGGTCTGAGGTAACTGTGTAATTTTACTTTATTTTTCTATGAGGGAACCAATTATCTTAGCCCATGTTTTGACTGATTTGCAGCACCACACATTGGCCACAGGATTAACTTCCACATATGTTTGGGGCACTTTCTGGTCTCTCTATTCTGTTGCATTGGTTATTTGCCTCTCCAGTAGTCAACCTCACAGTAACTTCATTGTTATTGACTTAAATTAACTTGATATGCAACAGGACAAGTTCTCCCAATTTTGTTTATCTTTGAAAATATATTGTCTGTCTATGGTCTTCTCAGTGCTCTACCTCTTGAACTTAAGTTGAAATTACCAATTGCCATTCAAATCAATTAATCAATCAAAACAACACAACACTCAGAAATTTTGATTGGAATTGCACCGAACTTAAATTACCTCATGAGGAATTGACATCTTTAGTGAGTCTTCCTTTCACAAAATATAGCATCTCTCAGTAGTCATGTAGGTATTAACATTATTTACGTCTTCCAATATGGTTATATAGCTATTTGGACAATTGTGATATACATCTTTGGTTACATTCTGTTTTTTTCTTTTCCTAATTTTTTGCTGCTAAGGAGCATGGTCATTGTTGTTTATTATTATTATAGTCTCTATTTTTCTTCTTATATGTAAGAATACAGCTGATTTTTGCATTTTAATTTTGTATTTATGGGTTTTACTGAACTTTTATTTTGGTAGTTTGTAGATTGTCTTGAATTTTTATATAATCTCATTAATTGTGACTAACAAGTTTGTTTCTTTCTTTCAAATCCTTATACATTTAATTTCTTTTTGTCTTAGAGTGGTTCACTAGGCCTTTCATTACTCAATTTAATAATGTAGTGATGATAAAAATCATGTCATATTCCTTACTTTAAAAGAAATGCTTCTAAAAAAGTTAATTATTAAACATATTAGGTGTATTTTTTCCTATAAATTGTGGATGGACACCTTTTTTCATGTTAAGGAAGGTCCTTCTATAATGCATTTTCTAAGAATTGTTACCATGATTAAATTTTATCATATATTTCTCTTCAGACATTGAGATAATTATTTTTCTCCTCTAATATATAAATGTAGCAATATATAAAAATAATGAATTATGTTAATAAATTTTCTAATTTGTGAGATGGGATGGGGAGGGAGGCGGGTGGGGGAGAGAGGTGGGTGGGGACTTCAGGATGGGGAACACATGTACATCCATGACTGATTCATATTATTCCAAAAGTATTAAAATTTAGAAAAAAAAATTTTCTAATGTTTTAGTGTTGAATTCTGGGATAAACCCTAACAGACCATAAATCTTAATCCTAATTGTTTTTGTAGGTAGATTTTTAAATTTTAATTTAATTTTTTAAATTACATCTAAAGTTTGACTTTTAAAATTAATTTTTAATGAAATACAGTTGACGTACAATCTTACATAAGTTATAGATAGACAATACAGTGATTCACAATTTTTAAAGATTACACTCCATTTATACTTATTATGAAATATTGGTTATATTCATCATGTTGTGCACTATATCATTGTAGCTTATTTTATACATAATAGTTTGTATCTCTTAATTCCCTATGCCATATTGCCTCTTCGTCCTTCCCTCTCCTCACTGGTAACCACCAGTCTGTTCTCCATGTCTGTAAGTCTGCTCCTTTTTTGTTATACTCACTATTTTGCTGTATGTTTTAGATTCCAACATTTAAGTGCCATCATATAGCATTTTTCTTTCTCTATCAGATTTATTTCACTTATCATAATACCCTCTAAGGCTATCCATGGTGCTGCAAATGGCAAAATTTCATTTTTATGGCTGAGTAGTATTCCATTTTAAATATATACCACATCTTCTTTATCCATTCATCTGTTAACAGACACTTACATTGCTTCTATATCTTGGCAATTATAAATAATGCTGCTATGAACATTGGGGGGTGCAGGTATCTTTTTGGATTAGTATTTTTGTTTTTTCCAGATATATATACTCAGAAGTGGGATTTCTGGGTCATATGGAAGTTCTATTTTTAGTTTTATAGATTTTGGGGAAACCTCCATAGTGGCTATACCAATTTAAATTCCCACCAACATTATACAGAGTTCTCTTTTCTCCACATCTTTGTCGACATTTGTTATTTGTGTTCTTTTTTGCTGAGAGTTATTCTGATAGGTGTCAGGTGATGCATTTCCCTGATGATTAGTGATGATGAGCATCTTTCATGTGCCTGTTTGGCATTTGCATTTCTTCTTTGGAAAAATGTCTATTCAGTTCTTATGCCCATTTTTAAAATTAGGTGGGTTTTTTTTTATGTTGAGTAATATTAACTCTTTCTACATGTTGGGTATTAATTCCTTCTCAGTCATATCATTTGCAAATATTTTCTCCCATTCAGTAGATTGTCTTTTCATTTTGTCAATGGTTTCCTTTGCTGTGCAAAAGCTTTTAAATTTAACTGGGTCCTCTTTGTTTATTTTTGCTTTTATTTCCTTTGCTTTAGGAGACAGATCCAAAAATACATTGTTACAATTTATGCCAGAGAGTGTTTTGCCTATGTTTTCCTCTAGAAGTTTTATGGTTTCTGGTCTTACATTTAGGTCTTTAATTCATTTTGAGTTAGTTTCTGTATGTGGTGTTACAGAATGTTCTAATTTCATTCTTTTACACGTAGCTTGCAGTTTTCCCAACACTTCATATTGAAGAGACTCTTTTCCCTACTGTGTATTCCTGCTTCCTTTATTATAGATCAATTGACAGTAAGTGTATGGGTTTGTTTCTGGACTCTATTCTGCTGCATTGATCTATGCGTCCCTATTTGTGCTGGTACCATACGTTTTGATTACTAGAGTTTTGTAGTACAGCCTGAAGTCGGAGAGTGTGATTCCTCCAGCTTTGTTCTTCTTTCTTATTTTGGCTAATTAGCACCTTTTGTGTTTCCATACACATTTCAAATTATTTGCTCTAGTTCTGTGAAAAATGCCATTGTTTTTGTTTTTTTACTATTTGTTTATTCATTTATTTTTCGGTTGCATTGCATCTTCATTGCTGTGTGCATGCTTTATCTAGTAACCGTGAGTGGGGCTTACTCCTCACTGTGAGTGTGGGCTTCCCACTGCAGTGGCTCCTCCTGTTGTGGAGCACAGGATCTAGACACACGGGCTTCAGTAGTTGCAGCATGCGGGCTCAGTATTTGTGGCTCTCAGGGCCTAGAGAGCTCAGGCTCCAGTAGCTTGGTGCACAGTCTCCGTATTTGAGGTGCATAGGCTTTCGTTGCTCTGTGGCAAGTGGAATGTTCGTGGACATGTCCCCTGCACCGGCAGATGGATTCCTATCCACTTCACCACCAGGGACATCTGCCATTGGTATTTTGATAGGGATTCATTGAATCTGTAGATGACCGTGGTTAGTAAAGTCATTTTAACAGTGTTAATTCTTTCAATCTAAGAACACGCTTTATCTTTCCATCTTTTTGTTGTTGTTCAGTCGCTCAGTCCAACTGTTTGTGACCCCATGGACTGCAGCATGCTAGGCTTCCCTGTCCTCCACCATCTCCCAGAGCTAGCTCAAACTCATGTCCATTGAGTCAATAATGCCATCCAACCATCTTATCCTCTGTCGTCCCCTTTTCCTTCTCCTCCAATCGTTCTCAGCATCAGGGTCTTTTCCAATGAGTCGGCTCTTAACATCAGGTGGCCAAAGGATTAGAGCTTCAGCCTCAGCGTCAGTCCCTGCAATCAACCAGGATTGATTTCCTTTAGGATTGACTGGTTTGATCTCCTTGCAGTCCAAGGGAATCTCAAGAGTCTCCTCCAACTCCACAATTCAAAAGCATCAGTTCTTCGGTGCTCAGCCTTCTTTATGATCCAACTCTCACACCCGTACATGACTACTGGAAAAGCCATAGCTTTGACTATACAGACCTTTGTTGGCAAAGTGATGACTCTGCTTTTTAATATGCTATCTAGGTTTATCATAACTTTTATTCCAAGGAGCAAGTACTTTTTAATTTCATGGTTGCAGTCACCATCTGCAGTGATTCTGGAGGCCAAGAAAATAAAGTCTGTCACTTTTCCATTGTTTCCCTATTTATTTGCCATGAAGTGATGGGACTGGATGCCATTATCTTAGCTTGTTTTGAATGTTGCATCTTAAGCCAGCTTTTCGTTCTCCTCTTCACCTTCATCAAGAGGCTCTTTATTTCCTCTTCGCTTTCTGCCATAAGGGTGGTGTCTCACAGTTTTCCAAGTACAGGTCTTTTACTTCCTTAGGTACATTTATTTCTAGGTATTTTATGCTTTTTGACATCATAGTAAATGGGATTGTTTCCTTAATTTCTCTTTCTGATTCTTCATTGTTTGTGTATAGAAATGCAACAGATTTCTGTATATTAATTTTGTATCCTGCAATTTTACCAAATTCATTGATGAGCTCTAGTAGTTTCCTGGTTGTATCTTTAGGATTCTTCTGTATATAGCCTCATGTCATGTGCAAACACTAACAGATTTACTTCTTCCTTTCCAATTTGAATTCCTTTACTTGTCTTCTTTCATTGCCATGTCTAGGATTTCCAATACTATGTTGAATAAAAGCAGCAAGAGTGAGCATCCTTGTCTTTTTCCTCATCTTAGAGGAAATTCTTTCAGTTTTTCATTGTTGAGTATTATGATTTTGGTATCAGGATGA
The DNA here is from genome assembly GCF_019320065.1 of Cervus canadensis. Lineage (NCBI taxonomy): Eukaryota > Metazoa > Chordata > Mammalia > Artiodactyla > Cervidae > Cervus > Cervus canadensis. Next base: position 30,544,883 of record NC_057387.1, on the reverse strand, counting down.
TGGTGGCCTCATAGAATGAATTCAGAAGTACTTCTTCCTCTGTAATTTTTTGGAATAGTTTTAGAAAGATTGGTATTAATTCTTCTCTGAATGTTTGATAGAATTCACCTGTGAAACCATCTGGTCCTGAATTTTGTTGGGAGTTTTTAAATTATTGATCTAATTTCATTGGTCTCTTCATATGTTCTATTTCTTCCTGGTTCAGTTCTTGAGACATTTCACCTTTTAAAGAATTTGTCTACTTCTTCTAGGTTGTCCATTTTATTGGAATATAGTTTCTTGTAGTATTCTCATGATCTTTTGTGTTTCTGAGGTATCAATTGTAATTTCTCCTCTTTCATTTCAGATTTTATTGATTTGGGCCCTCTCCCTTTATTTTTTCATGATGAGTCTGGCTAAAAGGGTTTCAATTTTGTTTATTTTTTCAAAGAACCAGCTTTTAGTTTCATTGATCTGTTCTATTGTTTATGAAGATTTTTTTAATAAAACATTTTATTAAATATTTTATTAAAACATTTAATAAAACACTTATTAAAAGTTTTATTAAAACATTTAATGAAACATTTATAAAAATAAACATTTTGAATAAGAAATAAATGAAAATCTCTATTTCATTTATTTCTGCTCTGATCTTTATGATTACTTTCCTTCTTCTAACCTTTTGTTTTGTTTGTTCTTCTTTCCCTAGTTCCTTTAAGTGTAAGTTCAGATTATTTACTTGAGATTTTTCTTGTTTCCTGAGGTAAGCTTGTATCACTATAACCTTCCCTCTTAGAATTGCTTTTGCTACATCCCATGGGTTTTGGAGAGCTGTGCTTTCATTTTCATTTGTAAACTACCAGTTCAATTTTCAAAATATAACTATAGCTGTCTAATTTCTTCTTGAGTTAGTTTTGGTAAGTTTCCTTTTTCTAGGGAACTGGCCATTTCATATAAGTGTCCAAATTTAGTTGCATGAAGTTTATTCTTTTTAATTCTTTTCTTTTCAAAAATTCTACATATATGTAGTGATTTTTTCTTTTTTGATCATTTGTTTTTTTGATCATTGTTTTGCTTTTTGTTTTTTTGATCATTTCTACTGCAACTTTGTTTTCTATTTGATTAATTTCTCCTCTACAGCAGTTCTTCTCTTCTTTTTCTTTGTGTGTATGCTGATGTCCCTTTTTCCAGTGTCCTGAGTTGGACAATGACTCATTAATTTCTAGTTTTTCTTCTTTTATAATAAGCGTTTTCAAGTTTTTATAGATTTCTCTGTATAACATAAGCTTTGAGATATATTTAATTATTTAGCTCTCTATACTAATTTTAATCACAATCTTTTTCCTTTGGCCCATCAACTATGATTTATTACTCATGTTATTTAGAAGAATATTTAGATATCCTAATCTAAGGAAATTAAATTTTTAAAGTAAGCTTTTTTCGTTTAATAAATCAGAGAATGTGATCTACGTGATTACTGATTTGTTATTGTCTTGGTTAAGATGGTGGCATGTGCCATCAGAGACCTAGATCCTTCTATCTATCTGTTCCATCATCCCAATACATGATTTTCACAATATATCTTTTTTATATTTCTTACTATTTCCAGGAAAATGCTTTTCATATAGCAGCTGTTAGGTACAATGAACTCATTTAACATACCAAGCTGGGTAAGAAGGAATTAATAGCCCAAAACTCAATAATCTTGAGATTTGTCATGAATCAGTCCTCACTCTATTCTCATCAGTTTCTTTCTCTCAGATAGGGTTCACAATCCTATTCTGGAATTTCTCCATCTCATTCCTCAGCTTTGGACCTGAAGAGCTGCCTCCAACATTAAGCATTTAGAAAATATTTGTCGAATTAAAGAATGCATAATTAGAAAGGAATTAATATCTCCCAGCATGCTAATCTTGCACATCCCAAACTAGGAACGGATGACAAATGTCACAAACAGTAACTCAATACTCTTACTAAAAAGATTGAAAATAGAACAAGGCAGGCTTACAGTGCAAGCAGAAGCATCATGGGATGCACAGTTTTGGGGGAACCATTTCAGGAAAATTAATTTTGAAGCAACTTTCTGGGAGCCTCTGAAATATACATATTCATGAATCTTCTGGCTGACCTATCACACAGGATTTTCCCATCGTTGACAACATAAGCAGTATCTGCCTATTCTGGAAAACAGCAACTTCATACCAGATATTGTCCACAAGACAAATCTAGATAGTTGAGCCAAAGGCACGTGGTTATTGGGGAAGTTTAGGGCAAATGATTTGCATTGTATTTTGTAGGCGGTACTTGGCTGACCCGTAACTGCACCCTTCCACCTTGCTTTGGCCAACAGCTTGGGTGTGGTTGTTCGTAAATATTCCCAAAGAGCAATGACGATTCTTCTGGATTCCTGAACACACCACCTCCCTGTGGGAGAGCTCTGGGGTGTGTATCCAGGACTCTCAATGAAGTTTTAATCAAAGCACTGTTTCCTTCCCCTTGTTGCTTTTGGAATGGCCTTGTTCTCTGAGTCCAAGCTTTGACAACAGCACCTCTGCTGAATTTTTCCACAGCAGTTCTTGGATTTCTGCCCCATCCCCTCCCATCTGCACGCCCCCATTTCCTCTCTTCTCTGTTTTGGCTCCGTGTGGTTCTTCTCGGTAACGTGGCTGAAGAGTAATGAACCCAAAATACCTAAGTAACAAATGAGTCACCAAACTCAACAGCAGCACTCTGAAGATCAGCGGGTGTGTTGCTGGGGGTAAATAGCAGAGGAGGTGGCTGCCCAGAGACAGAGGGAGAGGGAGAAAAATAGAAACAAAATGAACAAGTTGGCAGAGGTGGCTGACAGCAGCTGAGGGGGTGGAGGGGGCAGGGAACGGGGTTGGCTTGCAAAGGTGAAATCGGCACTGTGGCTTGTCACACCCTGGCTGACTCAGGCTAAGTGCAGCCCCCTCTGGACCTGCTAACACTGAACTGTCCAGTAAAACCTGGCTGGACAAGTCATCTGACTGCTGTCCTCTCTGGTTTACAAGTTCCGAGTCCTAGGCCTTGGAATTCTTTGTCCAGGTTGCTGTGAGGCTCTAATCAGGGAAACAGTGATTATTGATCCAGGGCCATTCCCTTTCTGGTTATAAGTTATCTGGGTCGCAAGAGTCAAGACATCAATTTAAATTACTTCTTTGTACTTCTTTCTTGGGGATTTTTAGGATGCATCATTTCCCCAAAAATTGTATCTCAAAGCATAATAGTTGAGCTGAACGGCAAGCTCAAGGCCAAGGCTTCAGGTGGCACTGGGAGTGAACACAGTGGTCAACTAAGGCTGTAACTCTGCTGCGAGATCTGGGGACATTACTGCATCCAGATCAGCTTGGCTTAGAAGCCACAGGGGCATGTGACCTGGAAGCTTAGGACATGACTCCTACTTTTTCTACTTTTCTAAGTAAAAAGGGAGTGGAGTAGGCTGAGTTCTTGGAACATGTCTAATGGTCTGATTTCATGGGTCTGATTTCATGTGGGCCTGGCCAGCCCACAGTCCTTCTCAAAGACTTTTAAACTGTCACAAGAAGCCAGAAGGAAAAGCCACATGTGCAAGAGACAAGGGCTGGGATGCAAGTAAGACTGTGGATGTGGCATGGCTGTCAGGAGAATCTTCTGAAGAGAAATAAAATGTTCCTTGAGATAGGCTCACTCAGATCATGAGGATAATGGGGTTTGCTCACAAGCTATGTGGAAGTTTGGTGACTACCTTAAAAAGAGAGGAGAGGGACAGGAGCTGCTTTGGGTTTTTAAGCCTGCAGCCATGTTCTGCTCCACGTGACCTTGCAGTGAGGGCTGGACTCAGCTTTTGGCTTCGTCTCCGTGGCCCCTGCACACCTGCCTTCACCCCACAGAAGAGCACAGGCAGATGCCATGACTTGGAAAGATCAAAGCTTGATCTTGAGAGGAAGTGGAGGACCTAATGCTAACAAGGCTGTGCAGCTAGAAAAAGAACAATTACAGCCCCCTGTGAAGAAAGACCAGAACCCAAGACCGGATCAAGGCAAGCTTCCTGATCCCCATTAAGTTCCTGAAGAAGGCTGCCTCTGCTCAATTCACCTTACCTCAGTGAGCCAACCGGTGAATTGCTGAAAATCTTCTTTGGAAATGATTTGTGAAAATCATCTCAGGGAACTTCATATTCTTGGCTTCAGAAGTCTTCATTTTTCCTCTCCAGAGGATCTTCCTAGAGATCGAACCCGGATCTCCTGCATTGCAGGCGGAGTCTTCACCATCTGAGTCCCAGGGAAGCACTTTTAAGATGATATAAACATATAAAAATAAAAGTAGAAGTGAAAGAGCCAGCCATAGTTCCCACACTCAGAATGTTAACCTTTTAGTGTGTTTCTTTCCAGGGCTTTCATAGGCATAGATTCAATCTTTTACACAGTTGTTCTCATTCTGTGTATAGAATATTGTGCACTGCTTTTTGCTAAATATATCTTTTTCTGTTATCATGTGGAAAATTAGGTAACCATGATAATTATTAATGGCTGACATATAATTCATAGATTATGTTTTGGACATTATATATGCTTCCAGTTTTTTGAAACTATGTCTTGATTTAATAAGTGTATAAAATTTGAAGCTTTTCACATTAGCCCCGTTACTTAGCCATAATAATATTCCTGTTGGTAACTTGCGGGTTTCAGGAGGAATCTATAAGACAGATAATCAGAGGGAGCTGCCGGTCAGACTTCTTTCAGGATCAACCCGTCTTCAGCTATAAAACTCATGGTTTTCTGGTACAGGAGTCCTGAAGGACACAGACATTGCTTGAGGTAACGTCACGGCATATAGCTGTGTATTTCCTGCTGAATGTGGCCCACAAATTCTATCTCTATCCCCAAATTTTCACGCATCCTGAAGATAACAGATAATATTTTCAATGAATGAAAAGAACAGTAAAATAAAGGACAGGGACTACACTCAGTGTGACAAGGCTGAGGCTCTCCTTTTAAAATATTTATAAAGTATCTTACTCTTATTCTGATTTCATATTAGAACATTCTGATTTCTTGTGGAATTCCCTGGTTGGGACACTTGCTGGAGAGATATGTTTTGAGCTACAGAAGCAGAAAGAGTTGGTACTAGTTAGGATGGGCAAAGACAGTTATGGAGGTAATTTATCCTTTACCAAATAGTTCATAGTTGTATGGTGGTCATTAAGTATTTCATGCAAATGCTGTTTTCTTTCAAAGGCAATTACTGCGTCATACAGAATAGAGTTCCTGAGCATAATGGAAGAGAATGCTAAGTACTTTTTTCGTGATTATTTCATTTTAAGAATCTTAACAATTCAGAGTCAAGTGCTCTTTTCCCTATTTTGGATATGAGGCCATTAGACCACAGAAAAGTAAAATAACTCACCTAAGGGGCATAGCTAACAAATGTTTGAGACAAGATTAGAACTCAGAGCTGACTTCAAAGCCTATGGTCTTCTCCCTATATCACAGTGCCTCCCTTGTTAAGTCTTGTTTATCTATTGATAATCATTCTTGTAATAAAAAACAAGCTAATACTTATTGATTAAAGGTGGAGCTTTCCCTGAGATCCAGAAGTCATTCACAGCATTCTTTCAAGAGATCCTAACTCATGAAGGCTAGGGGTCAGTCAAGTCCAGCAGTGGATAAGTACCTCTTCCATGGGGTGGTCTTAAAGACCCTGTGGAGGCTCTGACAGCAGGAGGTCACAGGGAGCTTCTACCTCCCATTTTTTCCAAGGCCAGTTCTTGGAACATATTACAGTTGATGGGAATAGAAACTATTGCTTTACTGTGCTTTTTAAAGATACCTGTGTAATGGAATAACTGTATCATAAGATAAGTATCTGTTTTCCCACTAGACTTAAATTTTGTGAAGTCAGAGACTATACTTATTTTCTTCATTGCTATATTCCCACTCTTAATGCAGTGCTTAGTCAATAATAGATGCTCAATAAAACTGTTGAATGAATGAATGAAGATAACATCTAATCAAGTCTGGGCCAAAGCTGTAGGCTGAGTTAAGGATGATGATCAACTGCTCGGGTATAGATGTGTCTCTCAGGATATGTAGTCTGAATTGAGATGACCGGAATCAGGCTTGGTCAGGAAGTATGTACAATCTGTTCCCATTTTTTAGTATCCATAATAAACTCTTGGTCACAAGCATGAGGCCATTAGACATGGGAAGTGAAGTGTTTCCTTTTTTCCCCTGCCCTTGCAGCATGGAGTGAAGATAAACATTGTTTTCTTTCTTTCTTTTTTTTTTCCCTTCTCCTTGATATCTCAATCAAATTGGATTTATGCTAGGCTTGAGAAGAGAATCCCTCCTACATAGAGAGCTTACAGCATCCTGCTTGCTTCCCAATGGGAAAAGTCGGGTTGAAAGTGTACGTTAAGCTTAGTCATTAAGCAATTAATATTGTGCCCAAGAAACAAAAAGCAAGAGCATTACAAGTGGATTTTGTCATAATCCTACATCTCCCAAGTGTGTAAACTCCAGGAAAGTCCAGATTCCCAGCAGGAACCCATCTGCTACATTTCTAGTCTGATACTCTTCTGTTTATATTTGCTCATTTCTCTCACAGAGTGCCAGGACAGAAAAAGTGATATTTAAAAAATTCATCTGCTAGTATTTATGCAAACACAATTCTCTCCAAGTGTGGGTTGAGCAATATGAGGAAAGCAGATGCAAATGCCTCCAACGGACCTCAGTGAAACTGTATGACAAAGAAGGGAGAAATACGTATATTTATCTTATGAGATCTGAAAAGTAGAAGACAGAAACTGTCCTCTGACCAGCTGCACTTGACAGGAAAAAGTTCTGGGTCCTGAGTCCCATATTTGGAGGCTTACTTGAATCTGTCAGTGAATCTGTTGGACTTCTGTGCACCAGTCAGTTAGGGGATTATAGAAGCTCAAGATTTCTGGTTGAGGATATAACAGTAAACCACTATAAAAGAGCATGTTACTGACCTAAGGAGAAAGGGGGAGAAATATTGGTTGAGCCTCTGTTATCTGCCCAACTTCTTGCCGAGTGTCTCACATTCACTATTTCATTTAATCCTGGTAGCTGTCCTACGATACACTCATCTTCGTTCTTCAGACCAAGCCTCATAGTGGCCATATCACTTGTTCACCATTATGCAACTTAGGCTGTCTATATTGAAAATCCATGCTTTTCCCCGCATATCATACACATGGAGCTTCTAAGGCTTAAAATCCAATATTTTCTTTGTGTTCAGAATCTAAATAGCTAACATTGGGGAATTTCTTGATGGTCTAGTGATTAGGACTTGGCACTTTCACTGCTGGGCCCAGGTTCAATCCCTGATCAGGGTACTAAGATCCTGCAAGTCACACGGTGTGGCAATAAAATTAAATAAATAAATCAACAGCTAACATTGTTTGAGTGTTTACTATGAGATAGCAAAAAAAAAGTTCTTTATATATCTTCACAGATATAAACTTTGTAATTACTCCAGGAGGTAGATACTACTATTATCCCATTTTTAAGGATGGAGAAATTGAGTTTATATATAAATAAAGTAATATAAATAAAGGCTTTCCTGGTGGCTCAGATGGTAAAGAATCTGCTCGCAATGCAGAAGACCTGGGTTCGATCCCTGGGTTGGGAAGATCCCCTGGAAGAGTGCACGGTAACCCACTCCAGTATTCTTGCCTGGACAATCCCCATGGACAGAGGAGCCTGGTGGGCTACAGTCCATGGGGTTACAAAGAGTAGGACAGGACTGAGTGACTAAACACAGCACATAAAAAAAGTTCTCCAAATTACAAGGAAAGAGCAGAGCCCAATCTGGATCCTGAATCCATGTGCTGGGCTTATTGCTCAATCGTGACTCTTTGTGACCCCATGGACTGTAGCCAGCCAGGCTCCTCTGTCCATGGGGATTGTCCAGGCAAGAATACTGGAGTGGGTTACCGTGCCTTCCTCCAGGGGATCTTCCCAACCCAGGGATCGAACCCAGGTCTTCTGCATTGCGAGCAGATTCTTTACCATCTGAGCCACCAGGAAAGCCCTGACTTCATGTATCTAAACACTGCCACACTGCCTCTCCTTTGAGGAGCACTTTTAAACACATTCTGGAACTTCTCTTCCCCTTAAGCTACCCAAGCCTACATTGATAGAATGAAGACAATATTCAGTAAACAAAGTACATTAAGTCTTCCATATTTGCAGCTTCCACATTCAGGGATTCAACCAAATGTAGATGGAAAATAATCAGGAAAAAAGCAAATAAGTTGAAAGTTCCAAAAATTAAAACTTGAGTTGCCACCGTGGCAACTATTTACATAATGTTTGCATTGTATTAGGTATCAAATACTCTAGAGATGATTTAATGTGTATAGGAGGAGGTACATAAGTTATATGCAAACACGACACCATCTAATATAAAGGACTTGTATCCCTGGAGTTTGGTATCTGTAGTGGGTCCTGGAATAAATATCCTGTTGTTATGGAGGAAAGACTGCACTTCAATTCCTCTCTAAATCTCTGTTGTTGCAGCCTGCATCCCAGGGGCTTGCCTAGAGGTGTAATGCCTCAGGCGGGTCAGGACAGTCAAACAAGCTTGGAAAAAATGAATTGGAGACTCTAAACTTTTTAGAGGGCTTCCCTGGTTGGCTCACACAGTAAAGAATCTGCCTGGAATGTAGGAGACTCTGGTTTGATCCCTGGGTTGGGAAGATCCCCTGGAGAAGGGAATGGCTACCCACTCCAGTGTTCTTGCCAGGAGAATCCCATGGACAGAGGTGCCTGACTGAGCAACAACACTTTCACTTTTACTTCACTCTCTTTAGAGGTTCAAGAACCAAGCACTTTAATTTTAGAGTTTCTTCCTTAGCATAAAGGGAATACTCTTCTGCATGTTATAAAGGTTAGCAGGCCTCCCCTTGCAGCCTGATGCTGAAAGGAGATGGAGTGGACAGTGGCACACCACACCCGGGCCCCTGTCCTCTCCTCTCTACATCTCTGCCTGAAGAGAATGAAATAAATTAAGAGAACATCCATGGCAGGAGAACTGTTTTGCATTCCCATAAAAGCCCTTGCTAAGCCACTGTGTTTAAGAGGGGCATAGCAATGGGATGAGGGAGCCAGGGGCCTGGTCTCAGAAGCATGAGTAGTACCATTTACAGAGAAGCAGGCAGAAGAATGGAAGAACCTGAAAGACAGAGCCTCACCCCAAGACACAGAATTAAACCTAAAGAAACTGTTTAAAAAATTTAATGACAAAGTTTTAGAACCTGTGAAACTAAAATTAGTTTTTTCCCTTTTGTTATCGAGCAGGTGGGGACTTATAAGGGAAAACAGAATGACCTAGAGAAAAAAGAAACTGTGTTTTCTTTACATATCTGAGTGGAGTGAGTAATTTTGCAATCCTGGTTTACACAGGAAAAGAGAGGCAGATGTGAGTTTCAGCACACAGTATCAGAAGCTGAGGTCACCAGAGGCCCCCTCAGTCCCTCTCCACAGCGGCAGGGGTGGGATCCCCAAGAGCTCTCCTTGAAGACCTGGTCTCTCCCAAGTGAGGTCCATGTCCGTGAACCTCATCCGCAGTGTTCAGTGTAAGTAATTGACCTGCCTCTCTCTGTTGAAGTCCATGATGATGGTGGGATCTTTCTTGTCCAAGGAGTGGGATGTCAGCCACTTTTCACTGCCTGTGGGTATCCAGGACAACGATCACACCAGAGAATGGGGAACCCATAGCCAAGAAGGACGCTCTTAGTCTGCAGTTGCCCCTCACTCCCATCACATGAGGAAGATACTAAAGACCAGCTGAGAAAAGAGAGGCCAAGCTCTGCAATGAAAGATGAGGAGCTGAACTCAGCAGGCTTCTCCAGCAGGTTAACATGAATGCCGGTAAAGGGACCTAGTGCTTCATGTGGCAGAAGCTTGCTATTCCTCTAGAAACAGGAAATGAGAAAACACTCTTCTCCAAGTACACAACCGACCTTTCTTGCCTATGTAAAATCTTCTTCGAATGACAGGCAGCAAAATGTGCAGTTGAGAGGAGCCCCGGTTAGAGGATCAAATCCCAGTTGGGCCACTTCCTTCCTGTGTGACTTTGGGCACGTTACTTAACCTCTCTGTGCCTTTCATCTGTCAAATGAAGAAAATAATAAAACCTTCCTCAAAGGATTGTTGAAGGACTAAATAACATACGTAAAGCTTAAACAACAGTTTCTGGCACATAAGCCCTCAATAGATTTAGCTGTAACTACTTTTTAAACATTTTTTATGTATTTATTTTTGGCTGTGCTGGGTGTTCACTGCTGCTCACAGGCTTTCTCTAGATGTGGCAAGCAGAGGTTACTCTCTAGTTGTGGTTTTTGGCCTTGTCATTGCAGTGGCTTCTCTTGTGGAGCACAGGCTCTAGGCACATGCGCTTCCGTAGTTGCAGCACACAGGTTCAGTAGTTGTGGCGCATGGGCCTAGTTGCCCCAAGACACCTGGAATCTTCCTGGACCAGGGATCAAACCTATGTTTCCTACATTGGCAGGTGGGCTCCCAACCACTGGACCACCGGGGAAGTTGTATCATTACTTTTATGACAAGGCTGAGAGCAGTATGACTTTTAAGATCCTTCTAGTTTAAGGTATCCCTACATTTATTGACAAGTGATTAAGGGTAAACTCTAATTGGATTTTTCACCAAAGTCATAGAGTATCTCCCTATATAGGTCAGTCACCTTTCGGAAGGACCTGCATCCCATGCCCTGGAAAGAAAAGCATTCATTCAATGAATCAGATCTTTCAGCCAAATAGGATTTTTAAACAAGTCTGACATCCTGGCCCTTCCTGTCAGAAAGGCTAATTCTGATAACCATCTTATACAAGAAGACAGTACCCCAGATTTCCTTAGTGGTACAATGGGTAAGAATCCACCTGCCAATGCAGGGGACACTAGTTCGATCCCTGGTCTGGGAAGATCCTATATGCCTCTAAGGAGCAACTAAGCCTGTGTGCCACAACTACTGAGCCTGGTCTCTGGAGACTGTGAGTCCCAACTAATGAGCCTACCTGTCACAACTACTGATCCTGTGTGCTGCAACTGCTGAAGCCCGTGTGCCTAAAGCCTGTGCTCTGCAACAAGAGAAGTCACGACTGTGAGAAGCCCGTGCACCACAATGAAGGGAGACCCCACTCACTGCAACTAGAAAGAACCCTCTTGTACCAATGAAGACCCAGCATAGCCAAAAGTAAATAAATAAAGTGTGTGTGTGTGTGTGTGTGTGTGCGCGCGCGCGCGCACGCACACACACTCAGCTGCTCAATTGCGTCTGACTCTGCAACGCCATAGACCATAGCCCACCAGGCTCCTCTGTCCATGGGATTCTCCAGGCAAGAACACTGGAGTGGCGTGCCATTTCTTCCTCCAGATGATCTTCCTGAGCCAGGGATCAAACCTGCATCTCTGGAGTCTCCTGCATTGGCAGGAGGGTTCTTTATCATTATCGCCACCTGGAAATGGGGCTCAACAGGAGGATCAGTGATAAAGAATCCTCCTGCCAACGAGGGAGACGTAAGAGACACCGGTTCAATTTCTTGGTCAGGAAAATCCCCTGGAGGAGGAAATGGCAACCCAGCATTCTTGCCTGGAGAATCCCATGGACAGAGAAGCCTGGCGGGCTATGGTCCATGGAGTGGCAAAGAGTCAGACAGGATTAAAACGACTTAGCCCGTAGGCATATAGGAAGACAGTACCCAACTACTGTCCTTTCCCTCCTATAGGCTGAGTTCAGGATACAGTCAGCCTTCATTTAAAATGGGCACTTCAGCATGTAAACAATATTCATGAAAAGAATTTGAAGCTAGGAAGTCCTGGGTTTTTTATTTTAGCCTCCTGGTTCTTAAATGTGAGCACCTAAGAGAGTTATTTCTAACAATAGGGATAATACCTCTATAGTAGGGTCTTGTGAGGGAGGATTAGATTAAATTGAAGTGACCAGCATGCAGCAGGCACTCAAACGTCAGTTCCCACTTCCTCTTTCCCCCTTTCCTGTGAGATAGAGACTTGGACTACTCTGTGGGTATGGACATTTACCAAATGGTGTGTCAGTTTATATTTCTCCCACTTTTCTGAAGCAAGGGATCATGAAGATAGATTTAATCTTCTCTACCTGGTGGAAATTGTTCATTTTTGTCTTGTAGCACTTTAAAACAATGATCAAAGTCAGGCTGATAATGAATTATCTAGCTAATCTAAAACCACTTTGATCAACCAAGAGTAAATGCTGCGTTGATCACTATTGAAGGTGGAAACAAAGGCTTCAGGAAAATCTACCCCAGTATGGCCCCTTTGCAGAGTTTACAGGGTGTATGCAGCACCCAAGGTAATAGGACAAGTAAGGCAAAGGGTCAGGCTTGGCCTGAGCATTGTGATGCTTCATTATCAAGAGAGGAGATAGTGCAAGTCCGCCAGCTTCTTATCAGCGTTCTTATCAGCGTTGTCCTTAACAACCTCAGTGTCTGGTCCAATCTGCTCCAGTTATACCAATTCACAGTCACAAAGCCCTTCTCTTCCTTGCTAAGATCCATTCAGTCACCTAACCATCAGACTCACCGAGGCTTCACCCTACTTCCCCACCCACTCTGTTTTCTTCAACTGCCAGAGAACTTCTCTGAGATGAAGCAGAGGCCAAGAATCTGGGGCCCCTTGGACAGGAGTCATCTTAGCTGCTGACACACACAAGTGCTGACATTGGAAAGTACCGCTGCTGAATCAAAAAGCCACTTCCTAGAGACGACGGAAGTTCTCAAGGCTTGGTTCCTGGAACACTACCAATCTGGCCCAGAACCTTGAAGCCTTCCATGCCTCAGTTTCCCAGCATGTGGGAAGGATAATGACAACAAAGGAAAATTGCTACCTATTGCCCAAACTGTCATCACTATAAGCTTGAATGACTCGACCGACTTTAGAATGCTGTTAAAAGTAATTAGTATTTACCATGTTTTCTGAGATGAAAGGTGCCAAAATTAGGCAGAGCTGAGTCAAACAGCAGCGTGTCAGCTGGGGTGCAGTGACGATTTGACAGGATGTTCCTTGGCTTGTAGATTACACTTTAATTTTTTGTCATGGTAGAATTTTTTCAATAACAATTATTTTACTTTTTCCTTTGTAAAATATCCTCACCTTTCTCCTTCCAAGTCCAAGGCATGAACAGTTGTGTTGCATTGCAAAACCCACTCCTCCCAGTGGAACTGTTCAGGACTGCGATTTAAAAAAAATAATTGAGCCCATCTTTTAGATTCTTATTCATACCCTGCCATGCAAAGGAGCTATCAAGCTTTTCTTCCCCCTTTCCAACAAAACAAGTAAAATTTCTAAGATTGAGAGTCTATGAGATCAGCTTCTGCCCTGACGGTTGTCTTTGCCTCCCCCTCCATTTTCAAATGAGCTTCATTTCAGACTCATTTTGAAAACGTAGACTTTCATTTGCTTCCTAGGCCACATACTCTCTGCCTCTCTGCTCAAATGTCAAGAACACAAAAGGAAAAGATTTCAATGAGCATTTGCAATCTGCCATCCCGACCCTCTGATGTAAGAGATGCAAAGCAGGCTAGAGTGGGCCTTGGCTTCTCTGACAGAAGAGCAGTGAGAAAAGAAGGAAGTGGGAAGGGGCCCCTGGGCTGCGGTGGAGACTCTATCAGCGAAGTCAGCACCTACAGGCTGATGAAGGTAGCAAACCGGCCTGCGCCTGGTGCCCACAGTGAAACTCCCCTACCGGGCAGCGTCTGGGGCTGGCGAGTTTCTGCACGCTGTCTGCACTCCTACACGCCGTCAGTGACACAGGCATCCTGTGAGTCGAGGACCTGTTTCTTGTGGGGCGGAAGCCTCTTCCTCACTCTCATCTCCATGTGATCCGAATTCTTCTCAGGGTTCCTATCAGAATCTAGTTCTACTAGTTCTACTTCCAATGGCCAGGATGTCCACAGTTAGCTTATATTCTTCAAAACCAAAAATGAAAAAAAAAAAAAAAAACACACTAAAAGAAATAAAATTGGGAGCCCACTTCTGGCAAAATTTTGATTTCTTGACTTGTTTACCAAGTGACAGTTTCGATCTGCTTTCCATCTTGCATTGTCATTTGCCTTCTTTGGTACCCTCTGGGCTAGCCTATTGACAGCCATTCCAGAAAATGGCTGGACAGTGAATTGCCTTTCTTGAAAATTCATCCTCAAAACAGTTGTTGAGGTGAAATAGTCTTGGCTCTTCCATCAGAAAAGATCAGCAATGTGCTTTGAAGCATCAGGACTGTCACCTCTCTTAACCTCACTAGGACCATATTTCTCTCCATTTGTGTGTCTCATCAACCTCTCAGATGTTCCGGTTTCCATTCGGTTAGACTGCTTTGGGCTTAGTTGTGAGATGAAGACCTATTGCCAAAGGTTCAAGTTGGTAGTGATAATAAAACACCGAAACTCAGACAGAAAAGTGACATGGTATCCTACTTGCCAGAAATCAGCAACCACAGGACTGAAGTGATTTCCAAGATTCAGGATTTGCTGAATGGTCCTAATTGCTAACAGCCAACAGAGGAAGGAGATGCCCCAAACCAGCCAGCCTATGCTGTGAAGTACTGGACACAGTCTGCTAAGAATGGTGGTTTGCCCATTTTTGTGGTTGGCCATCATTTTGGCAGGATAAAAATCCCCAATGGCCAATTTACCCCACTGACCACCACTTAACAAAAAACAAACAAAAACTTAGGTTTGTTTATTGAGAAGAAAACCAAAGCTCTAGACAGAAGACAGGGATAATGTCTTTGCATCCCTGGGGTCTAACGGTCTCAAAAAATATTTACTGGGGTCATTTGTTTCCTGGGAGAGTTAATCATACATAATTTTCCAACCATTTCTGTCTTGGACCTGCCCTTGGAAGGCAAATCCTTGTCTTAGAGTACAACCAGGTAATGGATTGTGGCTGGACTGATTTTTTAATTGTTATAAAACGTGGTAAGGAGAGGAGAGAAGCAGCAGGGGCCTGAGCCTCCTACGAGGTTAGAATTCATTGATTGGTCATTGATGATTTGTTAAAGATGTTTCTGTTTAAAACTTGATGGGAGCAGGGAGAAGGGAGGTCTAACATGGTCACCAAGATGGCCAGAAATCCAAACGCTATGACAGGCAAAGCTCTTGGTATAAAAGCAAAAACATTGGGCAACAGGACTGGACTGTGCGTTTCTGAGGTCACGTCAGCAGTCTCCTGGGCTGCAGCTTTTGCTTGCTCACAATGCAATTTGTTCAAGCAGTGCAGCTGGGGGCAGCAGCGCTTTGGATACAAAAGCATCAGCTGGTGAGAGAAAATCAAAGTAATCCTCATTAAGTTTCTATTATCTTAAAACTTAGAAACCCTAATGAGAGACTTTCAGAGCAAGTGGAGCAGCAGGAGGGCACATCTGATGGACGCTGTCTTCTGTGAGGACGTCACTGTTGCCACGGGCCAGCTGTGTGCCCACGTGCCTCTGAGCAGTTTCCCCAGAAGCAGCCAAGACAGATGGGGCACCCAGGACTCAGAAGCCATGGGGAGGAGTCTAAGAAGAAGGCTGGAAGTGACACTGGCATCCTGAAGGCGACCCTGGGCCAAAGGGCTGACCATCTTTAACCCTGCCTTTTGTTAGTTGTTCCTCAGAAACTCTGAACAGATGTAACTCTGAAGGTCCCAGGTTCTTTTAAGTGGAGTGATGCCTAAAGGAGGTCAAATTCCTTTTGAAGGACTCTCTCACCTCGACAATTCTCAAACTGTGTTCTCATCACATTTCAGGTAGAGGAACTTCTCTTGAGAAGAAGGAGGATGCTCATTCCCCCGGCAATGAGCAATTGTGAAAACACTTCTCTGTAGACTTGGCAAATGGTTTCTGGCGTTTTCTGTCCAAACACTACATCTCCTCACCAGCTCTGCAGTACATCTGGGCACTGCACGGCCCAGTAGTACCACATCATCTCTTGGCCCTGAGCCAAGAGTATGCCCGGCAGCGCTTAGCACCATACAGGGAGCCTGCGGGGTCCTCCAAACTCCCTCCTACTAGAGCAGGGGAGGAGATTATCAGGCGGCAAGTCCCAGTGTTGTTAGGTATTGTTATTATTATCTTGATGTGTAATAAATCTGCATGGTGCAGTAAATTAAAGCAAGGCTCTGTTCTCACTTTACACACTGCCAGTAGTTTTATTGTAACAGCTTGAAGACGTGCGTTTTCCTTTTTAGGCAGAGAAGAGGAAGCTGTGAAATGTGAAGAAAGAACAAAAGGATATGTGAATGTAGTCTGCCAGACAGGTATTGGACAAAAGCCAGCTCATCAGGACAGCCAGCATCTAACATATCTATGCTCAATGGTGTTCGGGAACTTTGGGGCCTTACAATGCCCACAAGAATTCATTTGAATTCATTTTCATATCAATGGATCTGTATTCGGCAAAGAAAGACAGTGCTTTCTCTCCGTGATAAACCTGAGTTGATTGTAGGATCACACAAATTGGTTCTGGAACTCATTAAAGTCAGCACATGAGCATTAGTGAGATAGCTGCATAGGCTGAAATCGTGATAATCTGTTCATTTTGGCAATTATGGCTCAAAGGGTGAAGAGAGAGGTGGTGAGAAACGCTACAACTCCCAGCAAGAATATTATGATGGATTTCAGGTGCCTGTCCTGTGATGTACATGCCCTGGCTTTTCTTCCTTTACACCATGCACCTCAGTTCTGCAAGAGACAAGGGAAGGGCTTGAGAAACACTTCCCCTCTGCCCTTTGCCAAATTCAAAGCCCAGGCCAAGGCCTTTAATCATGTCCCCAGCATACCTGACACTTAATGAATTTTTTTTGTCAAGAGTCTTCCTCTTTGGTAGCAAATCTATTGCTATTCTTTGTTTTAGAATTTAGCCTTTACTTTTGAAATTCAAATTATTAGTCATTCAAGATTTCTTAACCCTCTAGTTCCAGGGCCTTCCATTTAGCTTTTTCTTCTCTTGCACTAGGCTCATAGGCTACTTTCCCTTAAACTAGACATAGTGTCCTATTGCTCCGCTCTATGTCTCATTGAGTCTCCTAAGTGTTTATTAAGCTCTCGAGTGGAAGCAGTGACAGATTTTATTTTCTTGGGCTCCAAAATCACAGCTGATGGTGACTACTGCCATGAAATTAAAAGACGTTGTTGAAAGCTATGACAAACATAGACAGCATATTAAAAAGCAGACACATCACTTTGCTGACAAAGTTCTACATATTCAAAGCAATAGTTTTGCCCAGTGGTCATGTATGGAGGAGAGAGTCAAACCATAAAGAAAACTGAGTGCTGAAGAATCGATGTTTTTGAGTTGTGGTGCTGGAGAAGACACTTGAGAGTTCCTTGACTGCAAGAAGATCAAACCAGTCAATTCTAAAGGAAATCAACCTTGAAAGTTCACTGGAAGGACTGCTGCTGAAGCTCCAATACCTTGGCCACCTGATGCAAAGGGCCAACACATTAGAGAAGACCCTGATGTGGGGAAAGGTTGAAAGCAAAAGGAGAAGGGGGTAGCAGAGGATGAGATGGCTAGCTAGCATTACTGACTCAATGGACATGAATTTGAGCAAACTCCTGGAGACAGTAGAGGACAGAGGAGCCTGGTGTACTATACAGTCCATGGGTTCGCAGAGTCACAACTTAGCGACTTAGTGACTGAACAACAGAGTATACAGTTGATACTCAATATGTAAATGGTAATTAACTGATGTTCCAAAGAGTCATATATAGCTCATTCAACAGCTAGCAGCTCTATTCCCCTAGTTTACCATCATCTCTGCATTGCCTTGCAAAATTGTGCACTCCTCATGACTTTCCAGCCCAAAGCAATTGACGCTCTTGGTAATCCCCTTGGCAAAACCCTAGTACTCACCCCTTCAGTCCTCCTTAGAAAATACCACACTTTCCCTTGAATCTCATTTATTAACAGCAAGCACTAAGACAGGAAATTTCATTCTCTGAGTTTGAGTAATCTCATGAATTCTATTTTTTTTCTTCTATGTTTTCCCCCTAATACATTCTACCTCTGGTTAATCTGTAACAAGCCTAATCAGTACGAACTCTGGAAAAGCTGAGATCATAATTTCTGAATCTGGTTTGAATTTGGGATTTGCTCCCTCAAGTCAAAATTAATATTGTCAATGTACTAGAAGTGTGTTTTCCACTTTCTGACCTAAAACTAATAGTTTTTATGCACACAGTTTAGGATCTGGCTCAACTAATTATTTGAATAGAAAGGAAATGTCCAACCCCTTCCCTGGCCTTTCTCCTATCTTACCACTGCTCCCCTCCCACCCCAGCACACACACACACACACACACACACAAACACACAGACACCACTGAAGATGGGAAAGATGGAGTCCTTGCTTGAATTCCCCTTAGATTGTATCATTGTTTTGAAATGATTGGTTCTTATCCAGAAGCAGACAGGGACAGAGTAAAGAGTTACTATTTTAGCTCAGCCATATAAAGTAGTACAGATCCCGGGCTTCAATCTTTCTGTAAGACTGCTCTGGGATATGTTCTTCTTTCTAATGAATAAGCAAATTCATGTTAACAAATATTTACCAAATGCTTATTTTGTTCCCAGTACTGTATTGTTCATTATGTTATTTCATTTAGCTTAACTATTACCCTTTTAGGTAGCATTGATGTTTTCATTTTCATAAATGAGGGAGCAATATTTAAATTTAAGTCAAATTTAAATATTTAATACTTTAAATATTTAAAAATATTAGGTGGGATAGATCCAAGATGATTAGAACCAGAAGACTGATGATGGTGACTCCCACTTAACCTCCCCATAAATCAATTAGAAGAACATTCATTGGCTGATCCTGCACTCTTTGAACCATTACTGTGAAACTCCTCACTACCCCCTCCAGGTGGGGACACAGTTTTGAGGGCATTAGCCTGCTGTGGCCACCTGCCTGGCAAAGCAATAAAGTTATTCTTTTCTACTTCACCCCCACCCCTCAAATATTGGGTGGCTTGTGCTGAGGAGTAGAACCAGAGTTTTGGATTCCAGGTCTACTGTTCTTCACATTTCACCATGTTTCTTCTTGTCAAATTTTTAACTTTGTGCTAATAAAATTCTATATGCTAGAACTGTAACTGTACAATGTGGTTACTCTTAAGTAACCTACAGAGGACTGACATCTGCACGTTACTTAAGAGTAGGTACCATCCTGATGAAATCCCACCCTAGAGATGTCATTGGCTCCTGAGTAAATACTCACCTAGTAAATACTCAAGTAATACTCCATCAAGGTTTATCCAAATTTCTCACAGAAGTTTGGAGCTTAAGACATCTCCAAGAGTGGGTCCAAGTGTTGTGCCTCAAGGGAAGGAATAGAAAGCCTGATGATACTGTGAGATGCTGGTTGGGTGTTCCCTTCTGCCATAGATAATGGGTCTAAGCCACATTACTTTAATTTGTTGTAAGCAGTATTGAAAGTTGCATGAAAATGGGGGGTGGGAATCTCTGCCTAGATTTTTTTTCTATTTTTTAAGATGTTTTGTTAGCAAATAATGATTTATCTTTCCTATAAAAACAGCTAGTAGTTTTTCTTTTAGCATTTACCATGTGTCAGTTACCATTGCAAATGTTTATGTATTATTTAATATTCACAACAACTCTATGAGGTAAATTTTACATACACAGATACTGAGGCTCTGAGAGGGGAAGTAATTTGTCCAAGGTCACACAGTTGGTAAGTTGTAGGGTCAGAATTTGAAGTCACACAGTGTGACTCCAGAGCCTACATGTTTAATCACACTTAGGGTTTCCAGATAAAATACAGAATGTCAAGTTAAATCTGAATTTCAGATAAACAAACCCCAAGTATTGCATGGAACATATTTACACTAAAAATACATTTGTTGTTTTTCTGAAATTCAAATTTAACTGGACATCTTGTATTTTTATTTGCTAAACCTAGCAACCCTAACCACACTCTTCTGCCTTCTTAAAAAGGCATACATATGTCTGTATCTCTACAGGTTGCTTAATTTGTGGTTTACATATGCTTGAGTTTTGTTACAGAATAGGAAATGATGTTAACTCATCCACAAACTAGAACAGGCCTCTTGGATTCCTCTTCCCTCCATTTATTGAAGGCTGGGTTGGTCTGGGGCCAGTCTTTTCTCTGATAGGGTGGTTAAGTGCAAGCTTTTCTCTGTTGATAAGAGAAGTCTCTGCCTATGGTTGGCACATTCTGGCCTCCTGCTCACATCAAACTTTCTCTTCAGGGGCCAGAAGTGTCCTGCCTGGTACTCACCCTTACTTGCTTGCTGCAGAAATCTCAGGTTCTTTGTTGGAGTTTTAGAGCTACAGGGTTGAGTAGCTGCTTCCTCCCAGATGATGATGTTCATGGAAAGAAATGGAAAAGGATGAGCTGGCTTATCAGAAAGGGACACTGCACATCAAATCTGTTGTGTAAAACAATAAATAGGCAATATACACACCACCAAACACTCATGTTTATCTGGGTGTCCATGGATGGATGAATAAAGAAAATCTGGTGTATGTATATAAAATGGAATATTATTTAGCTATAAAAAGAAGGAAATCTTGCCATTTGTGACAATGTGGATGGATCTAGAGGGCATTATGCTATGTGAATTATGTGAAAGAAAGACAAATACTGTATGATCTCTCTTATACTTGGAATCTAGAAAACAACAACAACAACAAACTCATAGATACAGAGAATAGATTGGCAATTGCCAGAAATGGGAGAAATGGGTGAAGAGGGTCAAAAGGTTAAAGAAAAATTAGGTGTTGTCTGACTAGCATACAGCTCATCCCTCATGTGATTCACTACACAAGTGGGACAACATCTGTGCTGGTCTATGCCCTACTCAACTAGGTTTACTAGTTGAGTTTACTAGTTACTACTAGTTACTAGTTTACAGGTTTACTGACCACTCACTTATATGTCAGAGCAATATCAAGTAGCCGCAAAATATTCTAAATGTTTACTCTCATTTTCTGTATTTATCTAAAGGTCAGTTGGTGCTATGGTCTGAATGTTTGTATTCCCCCCAAATTCTTATGTTGAAACCCTAATTCCCAAGTAACATGTCCAAGGTCACACAGTTGGTAAGTGGTAGGGTCAGAATTTGAAGTCATACAGTGTGACTCCAGAGCCTACATGTTTAATCACCCTAGGGCTGCCAGATAAAATACAGGATGAGAAATTAAATCTGAATTTCAGATAAACAAACCCCAAGAATTGCATGGAACTTTACACTAAAAATATATTTGAGCTGGGCACTTGGGAGGTACTTAGACTTCAAGGGTAGAGCCCTTGTGAATAGAATTAGTGCCCTTATGAAAGGGACTTCCCTCGTGGTCTAGCAGTTGAGGGTCTACATGCCACTGCAAGAGACATGGGTTCCATCCCTGGTACGGGAAGACTGTACATGCCATGGAGCCACTAAGCTCGCATATACCACAACTACTAACGCCGGCATGCCCTAGAGCCCACGCGCTGTAACAAGAGAAGCCACTGCAATGAGAAGCCCGTGCGCTGCAACTAGAGAGCAGCTCACTCACCACAACTATAGAAAGCCTGCATAGCAATGGAGACCCTGTGCAGCCAAAAAAAAAAAAAAAGACATGCCAGAGAGATTCCTCTGCCCCTCCCACCAGTTGAGGATATAGCAAGAAGGTGCTGATAAGAACCAAAAAGAAGGCCTTACCCAGAACATGAGCATGCTGGCATCACGATCTCAGTTTCAGTATCTAAAACTGTGAGAAATACATCTCTGTTGTTTATAAGCTATCCAGTCTGTGATATTTTGTTATAGCAGCCCCAGTGAACTACCGTTGGTATTAAGCAGTTCTGTGGACCAGCGCCAGTCTGTGGGCCACACTTTGGACAGCATTAATACAGAAAAGATCAACTTAGCACATAACTAAAATATACAAATATAATGATTTAGACGTTTGGCTTGTATCCTCTCTCCCTCCCTCACCCACTGCCCCCCTCTCACTCTCTCTCCACAACACACCACACACACACATACACACATTCCTCAAATATTTACTGAGAAACTACTATATGCCGGGTACTTTTCTAGGTTCTGGAAATATGGCAATGAACAAAACAGATCAAGTGCATGTCCTCAGGAAGCTTCCATTCTAATTCAACCAATGTTCTGACACCCAGAGATCTGAGTTCCAGCTCAATATCCCACCAGTTAATAGCTCTGTGTGTGTGTGCATGCTAAGTTGCTTCACTCATGTGTGATTCTCTGACCCCATGGACTGTAGCCCGGCAGGCTTCTCTGTCCGTGGGATTCCCCAGACAAGAACACTGGAATGGGTTGCCATGCCCTTTTCCAGGGGATCTTCCCAACCCAGGTATTGAACCCGCATCTCTTATGTCTCCTGCTCTGGCAGGCAGGTTCTTTACCGCTAGCACCTAATAGCTTTGTACTTCTCTACATTTCTTGCAGTCACCTTGAACAACTTTCCCTAATTCAAAATGAGGCTGATACCTACCTTAATGACATTGTTGGTAGGATTAAATTAGGTACTGTGGAATCATTTTGAAAACAGTAAAATGATATACCAATGTCAGGTCAGAGTTTTACCGTTTCCTCCTTGAAGGCAGGTACCACATTTTTTCTTTCTTTGTATACCTGGTAACAAGCGTAAGTGCTTAGCAAGTAGCAAGCACTTGGTTAAGGCTTATCGAGTACACAGATATAAGGTCCTACACATGTGAATTATTTTTTGTGTGTGTGTAAGATGTAGCATCTGCTGTTCAAATCCTTAAAACCACTGCACCAAAAGGAAAAGTATATTTGGTACTGTGGAATAGAGTAAACATAATTCTATTCTCAGGTTTCAGGTTTCTAAGAGTCTAAAAATACATTTTCTAAACAATTATTAGATGGAAACCTCTTTTTATTTTATTTGTATCACCATCTGAATGCTTCTTATAGGCCTTTTCCATAAATTGACCCTCTGAGTAGCTAAGCTGATCCTGCAAGTTCCAAGCATGCCCATGTTCTCTAGGATTACGAGTTAGAAGTGACTTGTAAAACTACCCTGTAAAAGGTGGGAAGCATTTGGAAGAAACTCTCAGCAAATAGTAACATGAAAAGAAATACGGTCTGTTTCTTTTCAAAAGTTGGATTCTCATATTAGAAAATCTGCTGGTTTTGTTTTTGTTTTTAATTTTAAGATCAGTTTACTAAGTTCAGTGATGAAAGCTATCAGAAGAAGATTTTCCTAAAAATTATTTTTTCTTGGAAAAAAAGAAAGGAAAATCACCACCTTCTCAGCATAGCCACCGAAGCTGTGGCAGTCAGAACTCTCAAGGACAGGGGTAGTCCATCAGTCGGTCAAGTCAGTGTCAGGGTCAGCAGGAATGTAGTCTAGATCCTCCTCATCCTCCTCCAGGTCCTGGAACAAAGAAGCATCCACCTTCATATTGTTTCTAACATCCTCCAAGAACAGGGTATCAGGATGTGTCAGTATTATTGACTATTTTGAATGCCTGTTTCCCATTTCATTAATTTTTTCCTGCTTGTTTTTCTTTCCTTCATTTCATTTTAATTTCCAAGAGTTCTTGGCCTTCCAACTTAAGAAAGTCTCAATTGTAACATCAGTGCGTTTTGGCTCCTTCTGCTTCTTTTTCTCTTTGTTTCTTCCAGGGTATAAAGACATTCTCTTTGAGGGCTAGTGATACTACTCTTAGAGTTACAGGAACATGAATGCTCTTCTAGAACTCAATTCACAGGCTAATTGAGGAGTACCTCATATATATCAGATACAAGACTGACCCTGAAAGGGGCAATGATACAGAATGCAGTGATCTGTAAGAAGGAATATTTTGTAACAGCAATACAATGAATACATAAAAGAAATGACCAGGCTACTTATGAGTGCCACAGGTGAGGTTAAAAACAGAAATTGTAGGGAATTCCCTAGCGGTCCAGGGGTTAGGACTTGGTGTTTTCACTGCCGGGGCCCAGGTTTGATCCCTGGTCAGGGAAGTAAGCCGTGCAGTGCAGCAAACAAACAAATATCAACAACAACAACAACAAAAACCAGTAACTGTATTTAAGAGGAGAGCAAAAATCAGAAAAGTTTCCAGGGACAAACTGCTATGTAAGACAGGCCTTCAAGAATTTCAACAGATTTGGGGGTCTGGAAGAAGAAATGAGAGGCACTGTTCCAGGCAGAGACAACTTACGCAAGTGAGTTAGCTGCTTTGTAAAAGGTTGGTAGGAAATATAGCAAGCAGTTCAGTTTTGCTTGAGAACCAGCGCTCTATTATGTAAAGGGGAAGTGCAGGGTAAGGCTGGAAAAGGGGGATGGAGACATTCAACTGGACAAATGTCAGATTAATCAGTTTTACCTAATTTGACAGGAAACTACTGATAATTTTAAAATAGGGTGGAGCCGTGATCTGGCCACTGCTTTAGGGAGATGGTTCTGGCAAGAACACCAAATGGATTGAAGGGAAAGCAACTAAGCAGAAGACCAAACAGGAAACCACAGCCAAAGTCTAGACGAGGGGTAATCAGTAGCTGCCTGAGGGCACTGGCGATGGGGACACAGAGGCAGGGGCTGATGGAAAAGACACTGGGTAGGACAGGTCTATACCTGTCTGTCCAATACGGTACCCCCCCAGCCCCATGTGGCTATCTAAACTGAATTTACATACACTAAAGTTGTAAACTTTGTTACTGGCGTGCTGTAGTCCATGGGGTCACAAAGAGTCGGACATGACTGAGCGACTGAACAGCAACAAGTTACAAAATCCCGTTTCTCAGTCAATGCTCGATAGCCACATGTATTAGATATGCAGATAAACAACATTCCCATCACAGCAGAATATTCTGTTGGATGGTGTTGGTCGCTACACTTTGGGGATCAACTGGGTGCAGGGATGGGGAAGATGGATTAAAGGTGGCTAAGGTTTGGTGGGTGAGTGACTGAGAAAGATAATGCCAGAAGCAGGAAAGCAGAAGTAAGGAGGAAAGATGTTTAGTTTCTGTCAAACATCAGGCAGGACAAAGTACCTACACAAATGCTCAGGTGAGTAAAGCAGGGCACGAGGGACTCTCCCAAGGCTCGTAAAGCCACACAGTCCCCTGCCTTCAACCTCCCCCAGGTCTGCGGATCACAAGGACTATGACAAGACAGGAGCCCGAGAGCCTGGTATTCCCTCAACTCTGAGGTACCTGCTTGGACCTCATTTCTCACAGACACCTCACTCACCCTTTCCCATGCTTGATTCTTAGAAAGTCCCCTTGCTTCCACTTACTTGATAGCTTCCTCTTGAACTCTTCTTTCCTACAGGGACCACCAAACCCTTCACCCCACTGCTTTTTCACTTGCCCTCTGGGAGCCCGCTCCAGTATTCATTTTTGCCTGGGAAATCCCATGGACAGAAGAGCCTGGTAGGCTACAGACCATGGTGTCGGAAAGAGTCAGACATAACTTAGCGACCAACAGCAAAACAGCTGTTCCCTCCCAGCTTAGATTCTAAAGTCTAACACTATAACTACTCCCTGACTTATACTCCTCCCCTGTTCATGACTTCCATCAGGAAAAACCAGCCCTGGCCAGATCTACCTCCCCTTCAACACTGCAAGCTATGGAATGTGGCTGGAGAAAAACCATACAACCTTGCTGAGTGGTCTCACTTAAATATAGGACCACCAACTCAAGAAGACCCTCAGCCTTGTCCATACTACACTTCCACTCTTTGAGGGAATTTTCTCACTTCTTCCATCCTTCTCACAGCCTCCATTCTCATATACCCAACAGCCCCTCCCCACTCACAGCTTTCTATTGCTAAGAATAAAAGAAAGCTCAACAGCCCTCATCTACCTCATCAAACCCACTGAGGCAACTTGCGCGAAGATTATTTGGTACAAACTGGGAAAAGGAGCACACAGACTGTGTATGTGTGTGTGTGTATGATATGGAGGATTTTCTAAAAGGCATTGCCTCTGCAATTGGAGCAATTAGAAAAGGTGCCCCTTCCTCCAGGTTGATTTGGCCTCAAAACTTGGTTGGAAAAACAGAGGCTGGATTTCAGCCCCCACATGCTTCCTGCACAGACACGGCCTGAATAGGCCATCACCAAATTTACTACCTGACCTAACCGTGTTTGTGCCCATAGACTTTGCCTTCTCTCCTAAAATACTGTCCTTGCTCCTATCCACAGTCAACTCCTCCACTTCTACGCTAGGTCCCATTGCCTCTCACCCACTGAAGGACAAGCTTTCTCTACTGGCCCCCTCTTATCTTCTGCACCATCACCTTTACCTCTCTAAAGGATCATTCCAGCATACCAACATAAGGAAACAACTCCTATCTTTAAAATATCTCCCCTAAATCCCAAATGAACTAAAGAGCTTCTTGATGAAGGTGAAAGAAGAGAGTGAAAAAACTGGCTTAAAACTCAACATTCAAAAAACAAAGATCATGGCATCCAGTCCCATCACTTCATGGCAAATAAATGGGGAAACAATGGAAACAGTGAGAGACTTTATTTTCATGGCTCCAAGATCACTGCAGATGGTGACTGCAACCATGAAATTAAAAGACGCTTGATCCTTCAAAGAATGGTTATGACACACCTAGACAGCATATTAAAAAGCAGAGACATTACTTTGCTGACAAAGGTCAATCTAGTCAAAGCTATGGTTTTCCTAGTAGTCTTCTGGGGGCTTCGCTATAGCTCAGATGGTGAAGAATCTGCCTGCAATGGAGGAGACCTGGGTTCGATTCCTGGGTCAGGAAGATCCCCTGGAGAAGGGAATGGCAACCCACTCTAGTACTCTTGTCTGGAGAATCTCATGTACAGAGGAGCTGGCAGGCTACAGTCCATGGGGTCACAAAGAGTTGGACACTACTGAGTGACTAGCACTACTACCACTACTATGTACGGATGTGAGAATTGGACCATAAAGAAGGCTGAGTGCCAAAGAATTGCTTGCTTTTGAACTGTGGTGTTGGACAGGACTCTTGAGAGGCCCTTGGACCGCAAGGAGATCAAACCAGTCAATTCTAAAGGAAATCAACCCTGAGTATTCATTGGGAGGACTGATGCTGAAGCTGAAGTTCCAGTACTTTGGCCACCTGATTTGAAGAACTGACTTATTGGAAAAGATCCTGGTGCTGGGAAAGATAGAAGGCAGGAGAAGGGGAGGACAGAGGATGAGATGATTGGATGGCATCACTGACTCAATGGACATGAGTTTGAGCAAGCTTCAGGAGATGGTGATGGGCAGGGAAGCCTGGCACGCTGCACTCCACTGGGTCGCAAAGAGTTGGATACTACTGAGCTACCGAACAACAATCTCAAGTACTCCTCTCAGTGGATCCTGAGGGCAAAGGTCCTAAAGAGCTGCTTAGGCTTGCTATAAACACTTTTGTTCCTCACCTCCCCTCTCTTGTTAACACACCCTAATCAGAGTTTCTCCTCCACGACTTCACTGAAACTGCTTTCCTCAAGGACATCAGCATCCTTCATCAGGTCAAATGCAGTGTTCAAACCTTCAGTCTTCACCTCATTTATTTCAACAGTATTTGATAAGGCTGATCACTCCCACCTTCCTGAAACAATTCTCTTATCTTCCAACACTCCACCCTCTCCTGGTGTGGCTCCTATCTGGTAGTTCCTTCTCTTCTAAAGAATTTCCAAAGGTTGGAGTTCATTTTCGTCCTCTCCACTAGCTACTCTCCCTCCTAAGTGATTTTATGTAAGACCTAAGGCTTAAAAAGCATCTATGTGCTGATGATTCCCAAATTCATATTTCAGACTCATATATCCATCCAATTGTTTACTCAACATCTCCACTTGGATGTAGAACAAGCACTTTATGTAACGTACGAAAGAGAATTCCTACTTCCCCCATTCCCAATTTTCTTCTTCTCTTTAAATCTTCTCCAGCTCACTAAATAATACCACCACTAACTTACCCTTTAGGTCCTGAACTTAAGAATCAGCCATGAGCTTTTTGTTCGTTCACACATTCTCTGCCAAATCCATTCCAAGTCAAAGTGTATCTGAATACATTCTGATATACCCCTTCTCACTCTTTCTCTGCTGCCATCCTAGTCCAAGCGACCACAAAGAGCTTCCTCACTGGTCTCCTTGAAGACATCTCTGCTTCCCTGTTGTGTATTTTACACATATTAGCAAGAGTAACTCTTTTAAATGTGCACTAGATGCGGTCATTCCTCTGCTCACCCTCCCATGACTTTCTGTTACTCTTAACAACAGCCCATAAGGCTCCATAGGATCTGACCTCCCCCATCACCTCTCTCAACCTACTACTGCTCTGTGGCTAGCTGATTACACTCAGCCATACTAGCCTTTTTTGTTGGTCCTGCAACATGCCGGGCTATCCCTACCTCTGCGTGTACAACCCATGTTCTTTCAGCTTGGAACGACTCCCACCCCTTCCCCTCCCCTCCCGAGGTATTTGCTAGGCTTATTCCTTCATGTCATACGTGTATGTGCTTATAGAGCTCCTCTGAGGGGCAATACCTGGCCATCTATGAAGTCACCCCATTCCTGGTTTTATTTTTCTTCACTCCATTTAACACTTTCCGAAAATTTTATTTGTTTGTTGTCTCTTCTCTCCCACTAGAATGCAAGCTCCACGAAGGCCTTTACTTCCATTATTCTCTGCGCCTAGGACAGTGCCTGGCACCTACTAGATGCTCAATTAGTACTTGTCGTATTCCCTCCAAAATTCTTCTCCTCCTGAATCTTCGAACCGTTTCTCATTTCGTTTCCGGCTTCCCTCCCCGCCCCCGCCAACCTAGCCCAAGCTAAAAGCCGAAGCTCCCCACTCCTCCCCCGCGGCGTTCTTAGCGCTTCCACCTCCTTCCTGAGCGTCCCCTTTAAGCGGACTCCGGAAAGCCGCGGGGAAGGCGGGGCCGAAACCTTGCCGACGCCGACTCGAAGGGGCGGGGCGGAGCTTGGGGGCGGGGCCTGCGTGCTGCGTGCGTGCGCGTTCTGGAGGCTCCGCCGCCGCTGCTCTCGAGGCCGCTACCGCCACCGTCGCCGCGTAGAGCCGGAGCAGGAGCCACGGCCGAGAGGAGGGAGGAGGAGGAGGAGGAGGTGGAGGAGGTGCCGGACCGGGGGGGTGAGTGAGGGGCGGGGAGCCGGAGCCGGCCCCCGAGGGAGCGAGGGGCGCGGGTCGGGCGAGTCCGGGCCGAGGCGGCTCCTCTCGCCGGTCAGTCCCCTGGCTCCCCCTTCCTCCTCCGTGTTCCCTTGGTGTCCGGGGCGGCGGCCCGGGGGCCTGCCTGGCCGGCGGGAGGGGCCAGGACTCGGGGAGGCCCGGCCGCCGCCGCCGGGGCCGGAGCCAACCACGCCCGCGGACCGAGCGGGTCGACTGTGGCTGGGCCTGCGGGAGAGGGACGGGAGGGGCCCGGGCCGGGTGTGGGAGAGAAAGAGGACATTGTGTCCCCCACCCTCCAACTCCCCGAGGTGTCATGGCACAAGCCCATTTCCCTCGCCATCTCCCCGGACACACTGCCCTCGCCCCTTGCTGCCTGAGAGAGGTACTAGATTGGACATCGCTTCATTTTTCTTCTTGCTTGTACCCTGACTGGGGTCAGCTCTTCTTTCAAACCCAGTTCACCCTTTGGGGGGCACGCGAAGAAGGGAGTTGAGGAGGGTTGGGTGAATTTTCTGACCTCCCTTGACTGCTGGAGAAGTGTGGGTAGACGGGAGCGGTGTCCTTTCTGTGTTCACTTGTCAGGGTTCGGGATCTCCCATTTCTTCATTCCCCTAGTGCACAGAGCTGACATCTTTACACCCCACTCCACCTCTCAGCCCCTTTCCCGCCCTCTGTCCCCCACGTCTTCCGTAGCATGCCATGTGTTCGCCTTTTCAGCGTTGCCTTTCTTGGGTTTCTGCTTCCCTGAATTTTGTTAGGGAAGAGGTCACCGTGTGATTCTTGTCTTCCTTCAGCCTGGGACTGGTAGGAGTGTCTTTTTGCCCCCTTGTTCAGGAAGTTAAGGACGGTGTCCTCAGCTGAATTGTGTAATTTACTGCTATGGGGAAAAGATTAGGGGAAGACATCAACTCACAGGGCTAAGAAGCAGAGTTTAGGGGACCTTTTGACCTCTTGGAAAAAGAACTAGCGTTCAGGAGTCATTCCGTTTTGGGAGAGAAGACCATTCTGTCACTGCTTTGAAGGAAGTGGGGTATAAAAAGAAAGGGAATAACAGGGCAGGAGGTTAATGGGTCACAGCCGTACAGGTGGCCACAGTTTTCTGTTTCCTGGGTTTGAGATGATTCTTTTTGTTTTTATCACCGTAGTAGTCAAGTATCAGCTCTTAGTTTTACCATGGAGCTCCTACCTTCAAAAGCATGCTGAAGGGCAGTCTCAGAAGGGATGCTGCTGGAAACAGGATTTGGAAACTTTATTTTGGTTTCCTGTCACTGTGTGGGGGTGGGCACACGTGTGTGTAGTTTTTCTTTTCTTTTGATGTAACTGATATCTGCAGATATTTTGACATAATAAGCACTAAATTAGGCCCTGAGCTCTTTTCTGTCTTTATTATGATTTCCTATACCAGTTTCTGTTTGAAATTATATTTGTGTTCGCTGGATTTCTTTTTAGTCTGGTGTTTCAGTCAATCTTGTTCCTATGTATTTTGAATTATGTACTACAAAGTATGGTTAAGTGTAAGGTGCTCAAAATCACAGCATGCCCGGCACATGGTAGGCACTTGGTATTTCTTGAATGAAATGTGTTATTGCAAAGATGTGTCTTGGTTTTATATATTTTCTATCCTTTGAGAGGTAGCTCAAATTAGATTTCACTTCACTTCCAACATACAAAATAGTAATTATTAACCTTTTCTGGGCCACTGACACCTTTGAGAATATAATGAAATGCACATATAGACTCTCTCCTCAGTAAAGAAGTAATAGACATTTAGGCACAGAATTTTACATCTTCAGGGACTCTCTGAAGCTAACCATGGGTGCTTGTCTTAAATGTAAACTCTGAGTATTATTCAGTTCTATATTAAAACTGTTCAGAAGCCTTTGTTCCCCTTCTGTGTGACCTCAAGCATGAGTGTCTACCCTCACAGACTAAACTTTGGGTCTTTGGAAACAAGATTTTAAGACTGATTGTTACTAACAGTTTTATGGGGAAAGTTCTCATAATAATTCTAAACAAATGGCTTTGAGGGAGATAAGACTGTCATAGTCACTATTGACAGCTTAAAATCATAGTCATGCCTGACTTACATTTTTTGTTGTTTAAACTCCTTAGCAATATGATCAGCACTTGAAAATGTTCACAGATCATTTTTCCTATTCTCTTGCAAGTTTGTTTATATGCACGGTTTTTTGTGTAGTTAATAATTATTGTATCAGTATTCAGTATCTGTTTAACAAGTTCTTTTAAACGGCTATTATGTGAATAAAACAAAGTCCTTGCTATCATGGAGTTTATATACTAATCAGGAGAGATGGGCCATGACCATATGAATACAGAATAAGTGAGATGGTAAGAGATACGCAGAAGAGTAAAGTGGGGTTAGAGGATGCAGAGAGTGGCAAGGAAGGGTAGTCAGGGAAGACATGATGCTGGAGTAGAGACCTGAAGAAAGTGAGGAATTTATGCTCTCTAGGGGAAGAAGATAACAGGCAGAGACCACTCAGTGTACTTCGCCTTTTGGAGAAGGCCAGTAAACTGGAGGGAAAATGAGAGAGCTTGAGATTAGAGAAGTGGCCGAGGCCACTGTAAAGCCTGTAGGCAGTGCTCAGAACTTTGAATTTTACTTTGAATGAAATGGGAACCCCCTGGAGGGTTTTGGGTAGAGGAGAGAACTGTTCTGACTTAAGTCTGTGGGAGCTGTTCTGGCTGCTGTGTGGAAGTCAACTTGGGGAAGGCAGCTGGGAGTGGAAGCAGGAAGGCCAATTAGATAAAGGTTCATTTTAAACCTTTTTGTATGGTTGCAAACTAGTCTGTCTACCTGCTCTTGGGCATATAGATAGTTTCCTTTTCCCCTTATTGGATATAACAATGAAACAAACACTTTTGTTTGCAACATTTTCTTTCCTTTTGAATATTTCCTTGGAATTGATTTCCAGAAGGACTACTGAATCAAAGTATGTAAATATACGTATCTTCTTGGTGTATCTATTAATTTCTTCAGAGAGTAGTTTGTGCTAAAGTGACAGCCACAGTTGTTGATCTGAAGTTTCATGCAGTGTCACTTGAGTGAATATTATTTAATACTTAAAACAATTTGAACTATAAAAAGAGACCTTTTAGATCATTAGGTTGAATTTTCCAGTAGCTAGCTCACATGAGTTCATAACATTCGTTCAACTCTCTCTTTAACATTTTAATAACAGGGTGCTAATTGTTGGGGATAAAAGTTGGATTAGACAGGGTCTCTGCCCTCAGGAAGTTTTATATTATGTTATAAATTGTGATCTCATAGTTAAATAACTTAAAATCTTGCCAGTGTTTACTGTTACTCAAGAACTTTGTTAGTATGTGGTTGATGATCTTTTATAAAGAATAGATATCCCAGTCAAGCACCTAATTTTTCATATTGATACTTCTTTTTTCTTATAGAGGACTTTCAGTGGTATCAGCAGTTGGTTTAATTCTGCTTTGTGTATCTTTAGAATCTTAGGTCTCTGGTGCCTCATGCTTTGTTCTTTGCAGTAAATTATGCAACTAGCACTTAGTTGAGGACTCTCATAGTTGAATTTTTAAATTGTTGTAATTCTTTATAAGTTATTCAAAACACAGAGACTATTGTTTCTGTTAAGTCAACATTGCCTCTTTGAAATTTTATTTAGATTATGAGGAAGGATGATATCAGTCTGTTTTAATAGAATTATACCATTGTGATGGCATTGCTCAGCATTTCCAATTCAGAAGTCTAAAAGGCTTGATTTGACATGAGCAGAAACTCCAGCATCTATAAGGCGAGCGGGCTGAGCTAATGGAGTTTACCTGCAAGCACCGAGCGCTGGGTCTCACACATGCTAGGGGCCTGGCAAATGTCCATTGAATCTCATATAACCTCTGAGCTCCAGTTCTAAAGTTCTCATTTTAGAAGGTCAGGAAAAATATCTTGTATAAAGCATTTATATCTTAATGTTGTGGTGAGTTTAAAATTGTGAACATAAACTTACTTCCTCCTAATGTTCCTTTCAAATTGAACTCATCAATTTTAAAAAGAGTTATGGCATATTGCCAGGTATTTTCTGCCCATTCTGATGTCATATACTGCTATATGACTTAATGCCAAATTCATATCTTATGGAAATGATTACTGTTTAAAATTAAGATACTTAAGCTTTCTTATGTCACTGAGACAGATGAAGGGTCCATTTTTTTCCCTTTTGTGTGTGTCTGGAATTTGGAGGTTACAAATGGTAGTTTTTTGTACTTTGCACTTTCATATACAGAGAAAGTGTTGGCCATTTTACATGCTGAAATTTTTTTTTTTTTTTACATGCTGAATTTTTGTAGTAGTGGTTATGGGTATGCAGTGAACATTCACACACGCTCTCTCCAGGCCCGTTTGCACTCAGTTTTGAGATGACTGAGTAAGAGAGCAGTTTGTTTCAAAGTTAAAAGATCCAGGTTAGTATTGAACCTGTAAACTTAGTTTATCACAATGTTCTGATCCATTAAGCAGCTCAGCAGAGAACTGTGCCATGCTCTCATTTCCACTTGAAAATAGGCCTTTCAGAGGCAAAGGTGCAAAGGAAATTGTGTGTGATGGTTAAGGTGGAGTTGAGACAGTGTACTTTGGTTAAGTGGTCTAAAAACCACCCTTTTATTATAATTTTCAGAGTACATGAGGAGGATTAAATGTAAGTACATGGAGGATTAAATATATTTTATGAAATTATTTTCAATTATTAGACTAATGGCTTTTTTAAAGTTCAAATGACTTATTTAGGCTGTATAAATTTAGATTAGATAAATCTGGAAAAGAAGATTTCTTTGCATATCCAGTTTTTCCAGGGATAGAGATAGTTTCCTGTCTCCAGCCTATTTATTTAGTTCACATTGATGGAGAGTGGGTCAAGTGTGGAATGGTAAAATTAACCAAATTTAGAATTAAATGCATAATTCTATGTTTGGTTTCAGAATATATTTAAATTAGGCTATATCTCATAAGGATAGGAGTATACTAAACTACCCATAACTGATAAAAGACACTGTTGGATTAATTAAAACTTGAGATGACTTACTTTGAATTCACAAGTACATGTGCATGCCTGTAACATGCATGCTTGTTTGCAGTGCTATGTTATACTCACTCATAACTTTGCTTAGGATAGAACTGTAGCTTAGTTATCAGTGACGAAAGTATAAAGTTGAAGAGACACAAAGAACTGGGTACAATTGTTTCTTTGGACAAAGCCCAGATGCCACTTATATAAGATTCTAAGTTAGTAGTAGTAGGAATTCTTATTGCAGACTGAACATTTCAGATCTGTCAAATGTGTGATCCAGAGAGTAAATTCATTCACTATTTTTCATGATATTTTAAAATTCATAGGATCATTCTGTTTCTAGACAAGTATTGTATAGAATATTAAGCAAGCAACCATAACTTATTTTAGCAGCTGACATTTAACACTAATCTGTGGGTTTTATGTAGTTTTCAGTGTCTATCCCAAATCATTGATGTCTTTAAACGACCTTTTAAATTTCATTGTGTAGTTGTGGAAATATTGCATAATTTCATTAATAGATTTCAGATTCAGTCATTGAACAGATGTTTGACTGACCCAGTATTAGGCTGTTTGATGAAAACTGAGACGTGGGGCTGTAGTTTTTACTCTAAGGAATTTATAGTCTAGTAATTTATTTTGTTTGCCAGAACCTGACATATGTTTTATAAATAAATGTTGTATTTTCATGATTGAGTAAAAATAGAATGATACTCATTTTTTCAGTAAAATCTTTGTGATATTTTAATTCTCTTTCAGTTGCTGACAACTATTTCTGTGGTCTTATTTTCTAACAGCTTTTTAGTATTTGAGCAAACCAGTCTCCCATTGGTTAAAGTATATAGTAAAATAAGAATTGCTTGTTCAACTGCCTATTTTACTTCTGTTGGTCTTTTTCTTTTTTTCAAATTGCTTTTCTGCATATATGCTACATTGTAGGTAAGTTTTTTCCTGGTTCAGCTAACAGTTTTAATTCTAATGTTTAATGTGAGAAGCTTTGGATGGTTTTTTTTTGGAAAGACAGCTTAGTATTTTTTCTACAGTGATTAAAATCATCCTGTGCCACTGAAGTTAACTATCCACTGTAAGATAGTAGTCAAATGCATCAGTGGCGCATTTTTAGTGATGTTGGTAGTTTGCTAGCTTTATTTTCAGGTTCCTCCCAGACCTAACTGTGATGTGCTTATAAGGCAACAACAGTATATTTAGTTAATTTATGAAACGAGAATAGTTTTTCTGGTTTTTCCATTTTGCATGTTTTGAGTTAGGATTAATTGGACATTTATTATCCTCAATAGGCATACAATAAAACAGTTCGTTTAACTGTGGTGCTTTCTGTTGGAGTATTGGCTGACTTTTAGATAGCCTTGTGGGATTTCATGAGTACTACTGAGTTTTGGATGACATTCTTTACACAATCTAAAAGTACAAGTGAGCCTAATAAAAGCTGGAAAGAAAACAAGTTTGACGCTTTCTTTGCAGTAGGAAGTGTAGTTTCTAGTCCAAGCAATATGCCCTTGTTTGTTTCAGGGCCATGTTCATGGGTTATAACTGCTTAAACCTTCTTTTCTTGTTTAAGCTAATTCATGTTCATTGTGATAGCAGATTTTGAAAAGGGTGTAAATGTAAAGAAGAAATTGAAGATTACCCATAAACCTATTGCCCAGAGATAATTTCTACAAACATTTCAATTTACGTTTTTTTAGTTCTTCTCCTTTCTTCTTTCAATTAAAAAAAAAAAAAACCCTTCTATAAATGTGGTTTTGCTCCTGCTTTTATCTCTGAACAGGTTATTGTTCTCCTAGTGTGGGACTCTTAGGTTGATCTTTATAATACTACTATTTTAAATAACACTGGGACAAACATTTTTGTACATTTATCTTTGATTGCATCTCTGGTTTTGTTTTTTTTTTTTTTCCCCTTTAGGGTAGATTCCCAGAAGTGGGATAACTGGATCAAAGGGTGGTTACCCTGTGTATGAATGTATGTCTCACTGCACCTTCAATGGCATTGAGTAGGTCAGTTTTTACAATCTTTGTCAATTTGATAGATACCAATTACACTTCTTAGGTGGTGATCACAAAATCCTCATATTATTAATAATCTGTAAAACCATCAAAATGTATGATTATTAATTTGCAGTCATCTTTGAAAAAGTTGCTTGGAATGAATTTCTTTGAAAATATTTTAGTAAAAGTAATCTTTGTGACAAAAAAGATGTTCCTTGACATTACAATTTCAGTATTGTTCTTCTCTTGAAAAGAAATAGTATTTAATCTTCTCCCTTTACTAAAATAACAAACATGGTAAGGCTTATCTTAAAGGGTGTAGCAAGTAGAAATATGTAAAACTAAATTATTTCAGATAGAGAAGGATAGTCACATGATTCAGACTTAAAAAAAAAAAACCCCTCAGACTACACAACTTAGTGTTTAGAGCAGTAGCTGTAGAGTTAAGCAGCCTGTGTTGAAATCTTTGCTTCGCCACTTACTCAGTGTAGGATTTGAGGCAACTTACTGAGTATACAGTTTGAGGATATCTACTAAATGTTAGTGTGATGTTTTTGAGCTTTGGATTTCTCATCTGTAAAAGGAGAGTAAATAATAATACCTACTTTATAGAATTGTTGAGAGGATTAGAAATACTGTTTAAGCCTGCTGAGCACATAGTAGGCATTTAATAAAAGCTGGCAGTTGTTGGGTTTGAAAATTTTGGGCCAGTTTTGCTGGGTGGGGCAAAACATTTCTTTTGTATGTCCTTATTTACATAAATAAATGCAGAGATGCAAAGGGGCCTTCAGCGGTGGCAGCTGAGAGGGAGTGGTAGACATTCTTTGTGTGGTAGGAATGGCATGAGCCAAGATAGAAAGTTCAGGACAAGCTGGAGGACAGAAGATTGATTTGACAGAAGCCTAGGCTTGTATAATTAGAAAATAATGGCAGTAAGGGCATAAAGATTGATCGGGACTAGACTTTGGAAGTCGTTTAGTGCTAGGTTGAGAAGTATAGGCTTTATGCGGGAGCACAGGAAGTTTGATATGAGGAATAAGATCCGATCAGAGCATTCATCTTTTGAAAATGAATCTAGATGCAGAGTGCAGAATGAATTGAGGAGGAAAGAGACTGAAGACAGGGAGACTGGTTTAAACACATAGGAGCATTTGATCTCCTTTTACTAAAATTAACGTGAAAGGTAAGCCAAGATCTGAGAGTTGAACAGAAAACAAGAGGAAAGGTTTGGGGGGCGTTGCTGGGAATCAACCATTGTGAAGATCTCTAGATCTTCAGATATATCCAGTTTGGAGATGAAATTCAAAAGAAAGAGTCTGAGTCTAATGAATAGGCTACATAGAGTTAGGTGTGTAACATCTGAGAGAAAATGGGACTCTCTGGTTGTACACTTTGTTTGTTGCTAAATTTTTTTAAAAATTTGATCAGTAAAAGATTCCTGTTTTTTAGTAAAAAGCATATGTTTATGCTATTTCTTTGACAAATATATAGTCTTCTACAGAAATTTACTTATCTCACACTTTGAGTTCTTAGCCAACAGAGAATCCTCACTTTTAGACATATTTCTGGAGGTATTATCTTAAAATAGGGCTTTCATAGTGTCTCAGATGATGAAGAGTCTGCCTGCAGTGTGGGGGACCCGGGTTTGATTCCTGGGTTGGGAAGATCCTCTGGACAAAGAAATGGCAACCCACTCCAGTATTCTTGCCTGGAGAATTCCATGGACAGAGGAGCCTGACAGGTTACATACAGTCTGTGGGGTTGCAAAGAGTACAACACAATTGAGCAACTTCACTTTCTTTCTATCTTAAAATATTTAACTGTAAGGTAAAATTCTCCTATATGTGGTTTTCCAGCTTTCATGAATGTGACTGGACTTTAGAAACATCAGTTTTGTGAGCAGAAGTGATGAAAAGTGAAGTATAGTTTCTTACTAAGCGGCTTATAATGTTGAAGACAGTGAAATATGGAACAGCAAAAAATAGGAGATTAAGTATATGATCTTTAGAAAAAATAACACTTTCAGTACTTCTTACTTTCTTAATTAAAAAAAAAGAGAGCCAGCAAATGTCATTCCTAGTTGTTCTGGGACCTGCCTCTATTTCTGTGCTAGTTGTGCTTCCCACTTGGTTGAATACTATGTAAGCAAGTTAGCCTAGAGATTGATATTCATATTTCTTTTTGACTGATAAATAAACTCACATGAGCTGTGAATTATCTGCCTTCTGTCTCCTTTTATATTACCAGTTAGGAAAAGAAGCAACCTCCAATTTTAAAAAAGTAAATACAGGTTTGTGTTACATTCAGGGTGTTTGCATTTTTTAAACCATTGAGTTTTATACCTTTCGTAATGTTTCTTTTAGTTTCCAAATATTTTCTAAACTCAGAAATAAAGTCATTATTCTTTTTATTCACATCTCTCCACTTTATAAGTATTCTTGAAAATATTTTTAAATTAATAAGCAAATGTAGCATATAGCATTGGGGATTATATGTTTGTTTGTTTGTTTTTCCCCCACAAACACTTGTTTTTCTTACATAAGCCCAGATCTGGTGAACTGTGTGATAATTTCTTTTACTAGAGACCTCAGATAGTCAAAGCAGGGATTGAATGTCTCAAGCTATAAGATTCCAGTTGACTCTGTCTTGAATTGATTTGAAGATATTCATGTTTGTCAACCGAAATCAGAACTACAGTGATTTTCCTCGGACTGATCACTCTTTTCCTTCCTTCCTTCTCTCCTGCCATAGCTGAGAACAGGATCTTCCCTGATTTGGGCCATGCTGGCCCTGTCCCTGTGATGTCAGCTATGACTTCCCAATCTGCACTTCTTACATTCTTAGAAGCCTTCTTGCTTCTTGGCAGGAAAAATGTTATTAGATTGAGTGGCTAGCAGCTCATGGTATATTATTATAAGAAAAGTCAGTTTTAAATGTCAGACTGCAATAAAGCTAAAATAAAAAAAAAAAATTTACTCAGTTTTTACATGAGGTGACCTTTGAGGTGTGTGAAACATGAATAGATCTTCATATTTTTCTATCCCAAAGGATTGTCATAAAAGAAAATAAGCCCACTGGTTGAATAGATTATTGTGTACATTTCTTACTCTTTTTTTAATCAAAAGAACATTATTTCTTATTCCTTTTGAATCAGCAATTTTAAATGCTAAATAAGTTCTTAACAAAGAAATCATAAACCTTCCCCAGAATAATCTTAAACAGTTTGGCTGGTTAGCCAGCAAATATTTATTGAGTGATTATTGGTTACTTGATACTATTTTAGGAACTGGAGATAGGGCAATGAGTAGACTGCTGTTGTGGAATTCTTTATACCAGTGGGGTTTGGTGGTTTTGGAGAGAAACAGTAAATAAATAAATAAGTGAACAGATAATTTAAGAGGTAGGTCACAGATGCTATGAAGAAGCTATAACAGAAGAAATGATAGTGATGGAAGGGTTTAGATTGAGTGCTGAGGAAGAAATTCGCTGATGATGTTTATTCTGACACCTCAGTCGCAAAAAGCCAGATGTGATGATCTGCAAGAAGAGTGCCCCAGACAGGAGGGCCAGCTGGTGTAGAAGCCCTGAAGTAGGAAGCAGCTAGTCACAACTGAGAAAGGGTGAGCTGAGGGGGGACTGTTAGATGAAGTGGAAGTTGACAAGGGACAGATCACATAAGTCTCTGGTGAAGGTTTTGGATTTTGTTTTTATAAAAACAAAGGAAGTACACAGGATAGCACTACCTACCTTTATAGATAAATATGTACAACTTTTGATTTTGAAGATAGTGTTGCTTATGAATCTGGCTTGAAACAATTTGCAGGGTAACCAGTAGTTTTCCAGACATAGAAAATCACTAACTTATACATAAATTGTGTTTTCCCCAGGGGTCTGCAGAAATAGGAATGGATTCTTTTTAATGCTGCAAAAAGCCTAGTAGTTGCTCTCAATAGATTTATACAGGTGAAATACTGTGTATCTTTGGCCAGTAATTAATTATATGAACTCAAATCATTGGGACTAATCACCACACTATCTTTACCATACGTTGTGGTGATTTGCTGTTAATGAAATGAAACATTGTGCTTGTGCCTCAGGAACCCAGCATTGAGTTTCATTAGTTTTATGTCTGTGACAGTTTGAGAGTTCTTATTAGCCGTTATATATCTGGTTAATAAAATATCAGTGCATTTGATAGACAGAAGTCTTTGAAGACATGGAATCTATGGAGAATAAAAGATTTTTCATAGGTTGAGAACTACTGATAAATGTCCCAATCTCTAGAGAGACTTATAAGAAAAAGGGAACTTTTTTTTTTTTTGAAGGTAAAGCCCTTACATCCCATTTCATCTGCATATTAAATCTGTGAAATAAATATTGTTCATTTTTTGAAGATGATGAAAGCCACAGTAATTATATATATGAAAATTCACAAGCTCTTTTTAAAAATTTTATTTGTTTGCTTTTGGCTGCACTGGGTCTTCATTGTTGCATGCTGGCTTTCTCTAATTGCGGCAGGTGGGAGCTACTCTTTGCGGTGCACAGGCTTCTCGTCGGGGTGGCTTCTTTTGTAGCAGAGCATGGGCTGTAGGTGTTCAGGCTTCAGAGTTGTGGCATGCGGGCTCTAGAGTGCGGGCTGGGTAGTCGTGCATGGGCTTAGTTGCTCCACAGCACGTGGAATCTTCCCAGACCAGAGATCAAACCCATGTCCCATGCACTTGAAGGTGGATTCTTATCCACTGTGCCACCACAGAAGTCCCACAAACTCTTAATTGTAGAGGATAATGTTGATAGCAAACTTTCAGAAGAAGGGATTTCTGCAGTACAAAGCACAAAATAAGAGACCAGTAAATATTTGTGTTTTCCTTGCATGCAGACATGAATGAATCAGTGAGTAGGTGAATGACAGAAGACTGCCTCTCTCCCTCTAATCTTCAGTGCGGCACACTCTTTTTCTTCTAGATGAGTCTAGAAAACTCTTCAGAAATAATTGACTTCACCTATCTTTTTCCTCTGCAAAACTCTCACTTCCCTATGAGGCTTAAATTGCTTAAAATAAATCACACATTAAAAATTCTAAGGAGAGAAATAAAGACCAGAAACCCAGAAATTGTAATTTTCACTAAGATTTTGACTACCTTGAGTAGTCCGTAATGTTTTCAGCTTAAAGGAAATTTACTCTATATCTTTCCATTTGTATTCAGGCTATCATCTTCTTTTGGTTCTGTTTGTATCACTTAAATTTTAACTGTTTAAAAGTTTAGTTTTTTGAAATGAACAACAGTAATCAAACTGTTTATGCAGCCAAATGTGTTGTCCATCTAATCTGTGTTTCATTGTGGGGGAAGTATGTGTTTATTTCTGTCTTCTACTAGTGTATCATTGGAGAAGGAAGTGGCAACCCACTTCAGTATTCTTGCCTGGAAAATCCCATGGACAGAGGAGCCTGGTGGGCTATAGTCCGTGGGGTTGCAAAGAGTCGGACACAGCTGAGCGACTAAACCACCACCACTACTGGTATATCAAAGTGTGTGATTTGTTCAGAAATACGATCCAGTAATTCTGGGGCATTTAATGGTTAGTAAGGTTAAAAAAATTACATAATGGGACTTTTTTCTCCAACTGATACTAATACTCAGGCAGAACAGCAGTATGAGATCTCTCAAAACTGCATAAAGTTTCTAACCTTTCAAATAAATTAATATCTTAATTAATTAAATTTAGAGTACATTTAAATGATCTCACATGCTAGTAAAATAATGCTCAAAATTCTCCAAGCCAGGCTTCACCAGTACGTGAACCCTGAACTTCCAGATGTTCAAGCTGGATTTAGAAAAGGCAGAGGAACCAGAGATCAAATTGCCAACATGCATTGGATCATTGAAAAAGCAAGAGAGTTCCAGAAAGACATCTACTTCTGCTTTATTGACTACGCCAAAGGCTTTGACTATGTGGATCACAACAAACTGTGGAAAATCAAGAGATGGGAATACCAGACCACCTGACCTGCCTCTTGAGAAATCTGTATGCAGGTCAGGAAACAACTGGACATGGAACCACAGACTGGTTCCAGATCGAGAAAGGAGTACATCAAGGCTGTATATTGTCACCCTGCTTATTTAACTTATGTGCAGAGTACATCATGAGAAACACTGGGTTGGATGAAGCACAAGCTAGAATCAAGATTTCTGGGAGAAATATCAGTAACCTCAGATATGCAGATGACACCACCCTTATGGCAGAAAGAGAAGAACTAAAGGGCCTCTTGATGAAAGTGAAAGAGGAGAGTGAAAAAGTTGGCTTAAAGCTTAACATTCAGAAAACTAAGATCATGGCATCTGGTCCCATCACTTCATGGCAAATAGATGGGGAACAGTGGAAACAGTGACAGACTTTATTTTGGGGGGCTTCAAAATCACTGCAGATGGTGACTGTAACCATGAAATTAAAAGACGCTTGCTCGTTGGAAGAAAAGTTATGACCAGTCTAGACAGCATATTAAAAAGCAGAGACTACTTTGCCAGCAAAGGTCCACCTAGTCAAAGCTATGGTTTTTCCATACATGTGGTCATGTATGGATGTGAGAGTTGGGCTAGAAAGAAAGCTGAGAGCCGAAGAATTGATACTTTTGAACTGTTGTGTTGGAGGAGACTCTTGAGAGTCCCTTGGACAACAAGGAGATCCACCCAGTCCATCCTAAAGGAAATCAGTCCTGAATATTCATTGGAAGGACTGATGCTGAAGCGGAAACTCCAATACTTTGGCCACCTGATGTGAAGAGCTGACTCATTTGAAAAGACCCTGATGCTGGGAAACATTGAGGGCAGGAGGAGAAGGGGATGACAGAGGATAAGATGGTCGGATGGCATCACCGACTCGATGGACATGAGTTTGGGTAAACTCCGGGAGTTGGTGATGGACAGGGAGGCCTGGTGTGCTGCGGTTCATGGGGTCGCAAAGAGTCGGACACGACTGAGCCCTGAACTGAAGTGAAAGAGAAAAGAAAGGAAATTAATGAAATGAGGGCTATTCGGAGATAAATTAACATTAAAGGGTAGAAAGAACACTTTAGGTTAGATATGGTGGCCTAGAGGGATCTTCTGAGAGGATATGATGAATCTCACCATTTGTGGCAATATCAGTACTTCATGCAGGATGGGATCTGTTTTGTTGGTTTGGGTCTGAAGTACAATAAACCTGGACAGAATGAAGAGCCGTGTTTTTGTGAAGAATGGGACATATTTTTT
The DNA here is from genome assembly GCF_019320065.1 of Cervus canadensis. NCBI lineage: Eukaryota > Metazoa > Chordata > Mammalia > Artiodactyla > Cervidae > Cervus > Cervus canadensis. Next base: position 30,501,384 of record NC_057387.1, on the reverse strand, counting down.
AATTTGTTTCTAGTAGTTTGAGACGAAGGTTATAATATGACAAGTCTAAAATAACTTTATGTGATATTTTGCTTCTTGGAATCCTCAAAGTGCTCTTTTTGTTTTTTAGGGTTTTGGGGGCTAGATTTCTGTGTGAGTTTTCAACTGCTCTACTGTTATATTCTGCTGCTCTTTATTTTTAATCATATAATCAGTTTAGTAATGACATACGTAACCCCTTGGCATGAAATTTTCATGCTTCAGAAAATTGTTTTGCATATAAAATACAGGCATCAATTTGCCCTGTTGATGTGTATATCTAAAAATTGGTGTAAGTGAAACTTATACATTACTTAAGAATATTAGATTAGTTTAAGAAAAACCATGGACAAGTGAGCTGGAGGGTGAATCTTATGTCTCAGACCCAGCCTTATTTGTTTAGATCTTCAGATACTAGGTTATTTTGATGATGTTTCTTTTACATCCATATGATAGATCTGGAACTTAAGTAACTCGTAACTGGAGAAATAGTATATACTCTTTAAAAGAAAAGTTCCCATGCCTTTTGAATATGGAGTTTCACACTTGGGATGAACTTTGTGAAACATTCTTTTGAATTTTAAATAAATGGTAACTTCTTGCTGCTATTTAAATATCATGGTTTTTACATTGAAGAAGTAACAGCATTATAATTTAAGTACCAACCAAAATCTGCAGTTGAAACCATTGTTAGGAGGGTTTTAGGTGATGTAGTCATTCTGTTATTCCTGTTATCTTTAGACTTGTACTGCTGTCATCAGGAGAACAAGCCTGGGATTGTGTCAGCACTGGTGCCGCCGCTTGTGTTTGTATGTCAGCAGTAGGCCCTGAGCATTGGATAGAAAGCATCATTGCTTTGTGGTGTTCCAGGCTGGCTTTGCTTAGGTTCAACTGTACTGGGTTGAGCTTGTGTCTACATGGATTGTCACATTTTTTATCTTTTGCAACCATAACATTTCTATAACTATGTATGGAATACATAATATATGTATATATTAATGCCTTCTGTGTGTTGTTGTGCTGAAGATGGACAAGTGAGGTTTTTTAGTAATGCAGTAAGTGCCTATTTAATGAATAAAATTTTTTAAATTGTTGTTTTTTTCTTAAAGCAATCAAGTACTTGAAAAAGAGAGATGACTCTATGTGAAGGACCCTCTCCACCTTGTGGTTAATTTTCACAATATAAGAAACGTCCTTTTTTTCAATCCTATAAGCCAGTGTTTTATAGAAAGTCAGTCATATAATGTGCTCTCCAGGTGGTGTGGTGGTAAAGAATCTGCCTGCTGATGCAGGAGATGCAGGCGAGGTGGGTTCAGTCCCTCAGTCAGGAAGATCCCCTGGAGTAGGAAATGGCAACTCATTCCAGTATTCTTGCCTGGAAAATTCCATAGACAGAGGAGCCTGGCAGGCTACAGTCCATGGGCTGGTTGAGTCAGATACTACTGAACACCCATGTACATGCACACACACACAGTCATATAGCATTTGTCCACACCATTTTACAAAAGGCACTTTTGTTAAGAGAGAAAAAGTTGATTACTGTGTTTATATATTTCAGTTCTTATTTTTACAAGTTCCTATTCATATGTAGAATGTAGGTGAAAAGGAAACATCAAAAGGACCAAAGTTATCATGAAGTTGGAATTACAGGTGATTTTTATTTTTCTTTTTAATTTTAAGTTTTATTTCCTGAATTTTATACACTGTTCATATATTTTATGATTGAGTTCTAAGATGAGTTCATTATAGAATATGAAATTGAATTTAATAAACCTTTTAAAAATGAAGATTCTTTGGGGATAAAATGAGTTAAAAGCTTTACAAATGAATTAAATGTATTCCTGGGATGGAATTATGCATAATGATAAAGTCTGTACTTTAAGGCAAATTTAAGTTCATTTTCTTGGTGCAGTGAGTGAGAAAAGAGGGAAAAGTATTGTACTATGTATGATAACTTGGGAAAACTTTGATTCTTCTCACTCAGGTTTGCCTTACTTACATTCATTTGTATACTGTTTTATAGATGATTGTTAATCACAAGATATAAGCTTATTTATATAAATGATATGCCACATCTCACTTTGAATATTTGGTCATTTGATACTGCATTTGTGGTTAGTAGGCAGACACTCCATGGAAATTTATATGTTAGTATTTACCAGCTGTTACTTCATTTCTTTATTTCTCGGTTGTTTTCATCTGTAGAATGGAAAAAGAACAGTACCTATTTCTTAGACATGTTTAAAGATTGAATAAGTATGCCTGGCATACAAAAAGCTCTTAAATGTTATTGCTGCCATCATTACTACCATCAAAAGTTGGCATTGATGTCTATAAGAAATTGGGGACGATTGCTAGGGAATGAAGCAGTATCTTAATCTTTTGTGCCCGTTTTGACTGACCAGTATATTCTTCTTTAGTTAAGTGTGACTGTTGCCTGTACAGTTAGGTAGAGTCATTCTTTATATACAAAGTAATTCTTGGCATATGTGGTTTCACATTTTAAACCCAGGGTATCTAACAGGGGAGATTTTTAATTTGGGGTAGGCAAAATTTTGAATTTTGTATATTTCAAGGCTGACATGCCAAACACAATATTAACTGAAGAGAATTGAGTGTAGCTGACAGCATCCTAGTTGTTATTACCCAACAGTGATTTTTGTTTCCTACTCGTTTAATCTTTATCATAGGGTTAAAAACTTGTGTTTCTTTGTGAATGATACTGCCCTGCCTGAGAAGGCCAGGAGTTAATGTTGGGTTTTGCAGATTTAACTGACATGACTATTTTAGTGGCAAAATTTATGAGTTTTGCTTATTTCTTTTATATTCTTCACAATGCCTTGTACCTAGTAGAGATAATGGATAATAGGGTATATATCTGTCTGGATTTCATATTTCCATAGAGTGGTATGATGATAGAATTGTGCCTCATTTAATAAAAACTACTAGCCCCATCCATAGAAATGTTGATTTTATTATCATATCTGCAGTATGGTCAGGGAACCTGTAGTTTACTCTACCAAGTGATCCCAGATGATTCTGATGCAATACTTTTCAATTTCTTTTTCTCTTAGAATTTCTTTTTTAAGCGCTAGCTTTTAAAAGAGTTAATTATCCTTGATTTCATTGATTTTCCATTGCTGCGGGTGGGCTTTCTCTAGTTACAGCAAGCAGAAGCTACTCTAGCTGTTGTGGCTCGGGCATCTCGTTGCAGCGGCTTCTCTTGTTGCGGAGCACCGGCTCTAGGGTGCTCAGGCTTCAGCAGCTGCAGCTCCCAGGCTGTAGAGCAGAGGCTCAATAGCTGTGGTGGAAGGGCTTCGTTAGTGGCTCAGGTGGTAACGAATCTGCCTGCGATACAGGAGATTGTGGTTCAATCCCTGGGTGGAGAAGAGCCTCTGGAGAAGGCTACCCACTTCAGTATTGTTACCTGGAGAATTCCATGGACAGAGAACCTGGCAGGCTACAGTCCATGGGATTGCAAAGTGAAAAAAAGTGAAAGTGAAAGTCGCTCAGTCCTGACCGACTCTTTACCACCACGTGGACTATAGGTCCATGGAATTCTCCAGGCCAGAATACTGGAGTGGGTAGCCTTTCCCTTCTCCAGTGGATCTTCTCCAGGGATCGAATCCAGGTCTCCCACATTGCAGATAGATTCTTTACCCACTGAGCCACAAGGGAAGCCCAAGAGTACTGGAGTGCGTAGCCTATCCCTTCTCCAGGGGATCTTCCCGACCTAGGAATTGAACTCTGGGGTCTCCTGCATTACAGGCAGATTCTTTGCCAACAGAGTTATCATGAGGTTGCACAGAGTCCCACACAACTGAGCAGCTAGCACTTCCACTTTCTTTCATGGGCTTTAGTTGCTCTGCCACATGTGGAATCTTCCCAGAGCAGGAATGAAACCCATGTCCCCTGCATTGGCAGGCTGATTCTTAACCACTGGACCACCAAGGAAGTCCCTCTGTATTTTTATTTTAACGTTATGTGTTTAAAACTCTGTATTGTATTTTTAAAACTTTAAGACTATAAGAATAAACTTTATATTTACTAATGAAAATTAATGTTACATTTTAACTTTTCGTGGTATGTTCCTTTTTAAGTAGTTCAATCAATGTACATGTTACTTATTCAGACTCAAGTAATACCTAGTTCATTGTAGAAAAAAGTGAGAGTACTGATGAGATAGTTTCTTAGCCTTTTTTATCATTATCACTTGCTCCCCTCAGTCTAGTCTTTATATGTTTTTTCCTAATTGTTCCCCTCATGAAATTTTAATACCACGGGTATCCTGTGTATTTGTTTATTTATTGTTATGTTAATCTTTTTCTTTATACACTAAAAGGTAAAGATTTTTTTTTACCCCTTTAGGAGCGATATTGCCCCTGTTGGAATGAGTGCAATAAACTAAAAGGAAAATCACCCTTCATTTACCTCCCAGCCTGTTAACATTTACTAACATCTTGCCCGGTGGTTTTCAGTACATACCTTTTTTCCTTCAGAAAATGAAATCAGATGCATAATAGTTGATGCTCCCTTTAAAAAGTATATTGTGACTTTTTTGTCAAAATGGATATGTTTTAGTGTTTATTGGATAAATAATATCAATAGATAGTAAATACTCTGTTATGTGAATTTGCCATCATTTAAAAAACTTACTCCCTATAGCTTTCAATTTTTTATAATAAAAACTCTTTTTTGAATATGATTGTAGTTTAATTTCTCCAGGCATTCTTAATTATTTCCTTAAGATGAATTCCAAGAAATAGAATTATTTTATTCTATATATCTTAATATTTTTTATATGTATAACTTAACGAAAGTCCCTTTCTCTAAGGAACCACTAGTAATATGAATATTTATCCAGCTTTTTCCTGTATATATATTTTTTTTTTTTTGTCCAAAGCATTTTGGTCATCTTTTCATGTCACTCTTGTAACTTACCTCATTTCTTTTTGGAGTATTTACTGAATTAGTGTACATTTATCCGTTCTTTTGTTGAAGGGTCTTTTGTTTCCTGTTTTTTTGTCTGTGATTGTATCTGGCACACATATTTGTTTGCTTGTGTTTTTCTGTTTCATAAATTCCCATTTATGGTGGAATTGCTGGGTCATTTAAGAATTGAAATGGCATTATATGCTTGAGTCTCTTTAGGCTTTCTGTTTTTCATCTTTTATTTACCAACTCTGACGTTGGCACTAGATTTTCATTACTTTATAGTGTTGTACTCACATATCTGGAAATACTAAAGGTTTCTTTAATAGGCAGATGTGCTTTTGTATATTTTTCAGATTCTGAATTACTGTTTAAGTTTGGCTAAGTTTCCCCCTTTTTTTTTAAGAAGGCAGGTGTATGTATTTTAACTATATTAGAATAATACAAATTTTTGAGGGTTGACACATTTAGGTTTGAGAACTTTCGGTGCCGGGCAGTAATTCAGAATTCTGAAGGCACCTCTGACTTGCACAGTGGACAGACACGTTGTTGCGCTGTGAGCTCTGTGGAAATAGTTGGAACCACAACATTCCTGTCCAGTGTGTCTTTTAATCTTTGGTTTATTGATTGAAGTATCTTGGGTATATACTCTCTTTGCTATCTAACTTTTATTCCTTTCAAAAGGAGATATAATATCTCTCTTTTTACATTTTTGGTAATGCCCTTATTTTAGGTATCTCATAATATATGCTGTTTCTGCTTGCATTTTTCAGAAGTTTAGTTTCCTAAAGTTCAAAATACATGAGAATAGAGCCGTTAAACATTGTGAAAGAATTATGCTTTGGTTTTCAAAGTAGAAGTGTTTTTAGGCTTTTTTTTGGAAGGCATTTTTTTTCTGAGATAGTTTCTTATTTAAATTTAACTGCTCACACCATTACCAAAATCTTTAAATGTTGTTTCTGACCCTACTTACTAACCGTAACCTAACTTTTTTCCTTAAGACATACTTTTGTTTTTTTCTTTTTTTTTTCCTCTGGGCGTACCACATGGCCTATGAGCTCTGAGTTCCATGCCCAGGCAACTCACGCCCTCAGCAGTGAAAGTGTGGAGTCCTAACGACTAGACTGCCAGGGAACTCCCTAAGACATTTTCAAGTGAGACTTTAAAACACTGTTAGTGTTCTGGAAGACTTAGTTTACCTCTGTCAAGAAAAATCTCTTCTGAGAGTACCATGTTCACCACTATGTTAAAAGCTAATGATAATGAATAGAATACATGATATTCAGTATTGGCCACCTGATGTGAAGAGTTGACTTTTTGAAAAAGACCCTGATGCTGGGAAAGATCGAGGACAGGAGGAGAAGGGGATGACAGAGGATGAAATGGTTGGGTGGCATCATTGACTCAGTGGACATGAGTTTGAGCAAACTCTGGGAGATAGTGAAGGACAGGGAAGCCTGACGTACTGCAGCCAATGGGATCATGAAGAGTCGGACTGAGCAGCTGAACAACAAATGATATTCGGTACCTAGGCAATTCAGACTGTTTTCTAAGAGTTGGAGTTAAGTTCTTACCACAGCTAGCTTAGGCTTATTACAAAGGCCCACCTTGCTCTGGGTCATGGTTCTCCATCGAGCCAGATGAAAACCAGCCGTGTTCCTCATGGTCTGGTTTTTCTTGCCAGTTATGTTTCAGTGTGTGTGCGTGCTAAGTCACTTCAGTCATGTCCAACTCTTTGCGACCCCGTGGACTGTAGCCCATCAGGTTCCTTTGTCCATGGGATTCTCCAGGCAAGAATACTGGAGTAAGTTGCTGTGCCCTCCTCCAGGGGGTCTTCCCAACCCAGGGATGGAACCCACGTCTCTTACATCTACCTGCATTGGCTGGCAGATTCTTTACCAATAGACATCTCAAATGTGGTTTTATCTATTAAGGCTTATTTATAGCATTTAATTAGGTTTGAGGTTTTATTCTTTTAGTGCAAACTTAAACACTTTGTGAATGTACATGAAGCGGGGTCTTTTCCTCAGAATCACAGTAGCAAACAAATGACAAGCCGTGCTTGATATTAACTCACTATGACTTTAGACCTTTGGCCAAGCCTGTGTGATTGCTTGGATGTTGTCTTACTACCCCCATTGCCTACTTTGTTTCTGAAGCCATATTAAAAACTTGAGATTCATTTAAATGAATAGTATATATAAAGAGGAGATTTAGCGGTTACGTGAGGTCATTATAAATGATTATAAAAATTAGAATGCGTAGTAGATATTTGTGTTTGTAAAACGTTGAAATATTCCCATTTTCCTGTTGTTTTTTACAGCTGTATTTGTGTGTTAGCCTTTGGCTGTGTGGGTCTCTGTTGCCGTGTGAGCAGGGGCTGCTCCCGGGCCGCGGCGCGCATGCTGCCCACCTGCGGGCTTCTGGCTGCAGAGCGGGCGCTCAGCAGTGGCAGCCACCGGGCTCTGGAGCGCGGGCTCGGGAGTTGTGGCACACGGGCTGGCTGCTCCGAGACGTGTAGGGTCTTTTCAGACCAGAGATCGAACCTTTGTCTCCTGCATTGGCAGGCACATTCTTTACCACGGAACCACCAGGGAAGCCCTTATTATTTTTCGTTATTTAAAATATTTTCCCCTCATACTTCGGTACTGTGATAAATTAGTACCAGTAAGACTTTAGTTAGTTAATAGTTATCTAGTGGAAAAGATTCTTTAATAGATTTGTTAGAATATACATCTCTGCTGCACATAGAAGTTGGGGAGACCTCTGACAAGTAGACTGCTTTCCAGGAGGGTACCAAGTAACTTTTACTAGTTCTTTATGTAGTTGTTTTCATATTCAAAGTATAATTAAAGTAATCCTTGAACATCCTTTTAGTTACACTTTTTAAATTATTTTTAATTAATCAAGTAATACATTATAAAGAGAAATACAAGTTGACAAAAAACACAGATCAAGTAAGAGATACAGATAAGGCAAAAATAATGGTTTTCTGTTTGCTATGTATCTTATAGAAATTCCTGTACATACATGCATATATAAAGACATTTAGTTTTATTTTTATACCTACTTTTTTTGGTTTATTTTAAGTTTTTAGATGTAGAGTTGATACACGAAGACTTAGAAATGCTCTTTACTAGGATGTTATGGTACTGAATGAAAATTCCGTTCTTGGAAGGTAAGTTTTGTCAGTTTCCCCCATCTCTGCTTTTGCCCTCCCCTCCCCTGGACTCTTTTCTTTTGATCACCACTCTTCTCCTTGAAAGGAGAGAAATGTAGTGTGGCAGGTCTCATCCCTGGAAAGACTGTGTGTTAGAATTAACTGAGAAGTTTTAAGAAATATGAGCATCACGGCTCCATCGTCCAGATTCTTAATTTAATTGGTCATGATGAGGCAAGACATGTGGGAGGAGAACATGCTTTATCTTGGCCTGCATATAGAAGCTTGCCTGAGCTTTTGAGTTCAAGTATAGTTTGGGGAAGGCAATGATTGAATCCAGGGGGGCATCTTCCTGAGTTTTCTGTCTTCAAGAAAGAAGACAGGCATAGGTGTTTGTCGTCCCTCAAGTTCTCTAATGAATATACTGACACAAACGTCTTCATTTATTCCAGTGTTCGTTCAGTTACATAGTTTGTAATACTTTAGTTTTAAGGAAAATCAGCATCGTTAGTACTGTGCAGATTAGATAGACAAGATGATGAGTGATAAAGCAGTATGATGTTGTGGTTAACCGCGTGGATGCTAAAGCCAAGCAGCCGGGGTTGTAATCCTGGTTCTGTAATTTATGTCTGTTGAGCTTGGCAGGTTTGTTTTAGCCTCTCTGCCTCATGTATAAAATCAGGATAGTGGTCTCCACCTCATAAGAATATTGTAAGTATTAAAAACATTAATATATGTAAAGTGCTGCAAACAGTGTTTTGTGCATGATAAGGTTTCAAAACATTATACCTACAATTATTCCTTTTCTTGTATCCTCTATTTCTAACATTTCCTACCCTTTTCTTGCCCATTCCTCCTAAAGATAGGCTATGGTTTTTCTAGTAAACTAGATTGGGACTCAGCAAAGATTTTTCAGTAAAGAGACAGGTGGTAAATGTTTTAGGCTTTTAGGGCCATACTGCCTCTGTTGCAGTACTCAGTTCTGCGGTTACAGGCAACGCAGCCATAGACCACGCGTGAACACACGTGCGTAGCTGTGTCCACTTTATTTATGAACACTGAAATTTGAATTTCATGTAATTCCCATGTGTCACAAAATACTGTTTTTCCTTAATTTTTTTCTTTTTATTAAAAAAAATTTTTAATGTGAAAACTACTCTTAGTTTATAGGCCACACAAAAACAGGTAGTGGACTGAAATAGTGTAAAGGAGCCTGAACATTCTAACAGCTGTTTTAGACACCCTTTTTTTCTTAAGTATGCCTTCATTCTTTAGTTTTTCTGTACTTTGGAGGAGTCTAGAAAATTAGTTGTATTGCCATTAGGTTTAGAATTTAAAATTTCCACTTACAAATTTGATCTTAAATTATTAGCATGTAGTTGAACAGTGAGATCTTCGTGGACTCTCCTTCTCAAAATGGTGACATATATAACTGAACTTGGAGTTCTTTGGTTGCAAGCAACAGAAACAGACTTTATCTTGTTCTCAGCATCAGTAAACAGCAGATATTTGTATTAGTCAGGGTTCTCCAGAGAAACAGACCAGTAGGATACAACATGTGCGTGCACACACATTAAATATATACACATATGCATTTTGTCTCTGTGTGTGTATAAAAATTAAAAAATTACTTCAAGGAGTTGGCTTATATGATTGTGGAGACAGACAAGTCCAAAATCTATAGGGCATACCAGCTGGAAACTTTGGCATAAATTCTTGCAACAGAATTTCTTTAGTGAAACATCATTTTTGTCCTTTAAGGGCTTTCAGTTGATTAGGTGAGGCCTCCTCACATTATTAATAATCTCCTTTACGTGACGGTTAGCAACATTCACATAATACCTTCACAGCAACACCTAGGTTAGTCTTTATTTGAATAACTGAGTGCTGTAGCCTAACTGGGCTTTCCAGATGGCACTAGTGGTAAAGAACCTGCTTGCCAGTGCAGAAGACACAAGAGACACAAGTTTGATCCCTGGGTCAGGAAGATTCCCCTGGAGGAGGAAATGACAACCCACTCCAGTATTCTTGCCTGGGGAATCCCATGGACAGAGGAGCCTGGTGGGCTACAGTCCATGGGGTCACAAAGAGTCAGACATGACTGAAGCGACTTAGCGCCTGCACACACACACACACACAACCTAACCAGATTGATACATACAACTAACCATCAGTTCAGTTCAGTCGCTCAGTCGTGTCCAACTCTTCGTGACCCCATGGACTGCAGCACTTCAGGCTTCCCTGTCCATCACCAACTCCTGGAGTTTACCCAAACTCATGTCCATCGAGTCAGTGATGCCATCTAACCATCTCATCCTCTGTCGTCCCCTTCTCCTCCCACCTTCAATCTTTCCCAGCATCAGGGTCTTTTCCAATGAGTCAGTTCTTCGAATCAGGTGGCCAAAGTGTGGAGTTTCAGCTTCAGCATCAGTCCTTGAAAGAACAAACACTGCTAGAGCCCTTCCTCTGTGGTAGGCATATTTATAAGTTTGCTTTAAAGATACTAATACATTTACTCAAAATAACCCTGTGAAGTAGGCACTGTTTGCCCCATGATGATACTAAGGCACAGAGCGGTCAAGATATTGCTGAGATTACAGAGCAAGTGTCAGAGCTGGACTTCAAAACCCAGGAAGTTAGGTTCAGTGTCTGTGCTTAGCTACTATTAAGCTGCACTGGTGATCACTCTTGGAGTCCAGGTTTAGGAGGGAAGGAGAGGAGATGATTGTGAGATGACGAAGGGATGACGGTATCAGAGGTTTCAGTGAGGTGGAAAATCTGTGCTGTGAGGGTTTTTACAGAACACACCCACACACAGGTATGTTTATACCAGGCCAAGTATTGAAAAAAGATACTAATTTAGACAGTTACCAGTAATTCTTAATGTTGTTGTTCAGTCACTTAGTCATATCCAACTCTTTGCAACCCCATGGATTACAGCACACCAGTCTTCCCTGTCCTTCACCATCTCCCGGACTTTGCTCAAACTCTTGTCCATCGAGTCAGTGATGTCATCCAACCATCTCATCCTCTGTCGTCCCCTTCTCCTTCTGCCTTCAATCTTTCCCACCATCAGGGTCTTTTCTAATGAGTTGGCTCTTTGCATCTTGTGGCCAGAGTATTAGAGCTTTAGCTTCAGCCTCAGTCCTGCCAGTGAATATGTGAGTCATATTTGGACTGCACAGTACTTTTTGCTCCATTTTTGTGTGCTAATAGTAAGCGTCTCTGTTTCCTTTTGTATGCTCCACCACCCTAGTTTTGACAGAATCCTAGTTACTGACCAGATCCTTTCCTATTCTTTCTCTTTCCTCTCGTGACATAACATTAATTTGGCAGACTTTTCATTGTTGCCTGTTTGTATCCACTAGTATACTTCTGTCTATTTAGCAGGGGAGCTCTGCCAGTTAGAGCTGGAGATGTTTGGTTTTTTTTTTTTTCTGATTTGGAAAGACAGCATGTGTCTGTCTGTCAGTTCTCCATCAGATTTTTTTTTCTATCCTTTTTTTAACTTGGTGTGCAATTTGTGAATAAATGTCAGTAAATGCAAACTAAGAGAATTAAAAAATGGGTGCATCCCTCAAAGTGGAGCACCTTCTTAACACAGACCCAGTTTGCTTTTTTGAAAAGTATTCGGCTTTTTCTAGCAATTTTTGTTATCTACAGTCTATATAATTGGTAAGTTAATCAAACCAACACTTTGAAAAATGGGATTATAGTATATTTTTGTTGTTAAATTTGGGTAACTGGTTTTATCTTCCTTTGTCTCTCAGTGTCTCATTTATAGTAGATAAACATAACAGATATTTGTGGCACTAGGGACCATTGTTTTTTTTCTGTATTAATCTAGATAGCAAGGTAAGGTTGATGTTTGCTCTGTTTGGTGTGCATTACAGATTGATTCCGGCTAATGTTTCAATTGTTCGCTTCTAGCCAGTGAAAAGGCATTGTTAGAAGCAGGGCTTTAGATCTAAGATTGTAACTTCTAGAAAATTTAATTGTAGATGTTTAATTGTAGTATCTCTCTTTGAACCCTGTGCCTCAGGACTTTAGTAATACTTAAGGTGGGCTTCCCTGGTGGCTCAGTGGAAAAGAATCTGCCTGTTGGTTTGATCTCTGGGTTGGGAAGATCCCACGGAGAAGGAAATGGCAAACCACTCCAGTATTCTTGCCTGGGTAATCCCATGGACATCACCCTATTTTGTTACCTGGTCTTCTGGTCATTAACTACTTTTTTATCAGCTTTGTCGTATGGAAAGAAAAAGAATTGAAGCACACTTTTGGAAATTTTACCTTTTTCTTAGATTTTGGTTTTGGTTAGCTTTTGCTAACCAAATGTTAGCATTGGTTGCTAACCAAATGAAATGTGATAAACACAGTTTATCTGAATTCTAATCCCTGCTATGCAGATTACTGTGAGCTTTGGTAAGATATTTTTCTTAGCGTCACTTTTTAGCTATAATATGAATAATAATAGTACCCCTACCTTATGGTCATAAAAATCAAATGGTATCGTCTATATAAAGTACTTAGCATAGAATATTAGATATTTATATTATTCCTTCTTTTCTGTTGATCGAAACTTTACTGCTGATTCTGGCTTTGTCTTTGAGGTTACTGTTTGGTTCCCATGAATTTTTAGCAGGCAGTTTAGTGTTCAAAGGAATATTTAGTATATTATTCCTTTTAGCTAGAATAAAGTAAAGATGCCATAGAATGAATGTTGTCTTAGATTTCTAAGACCTGGGGAACTTGTCTGAATGTTTTTATGCACTTGGTTAACCTTTTTGAGACTCAGACTGTAACACCAGTTTGTTCTGATTTCCATTCCTCTTTTAGAAAGATTTAAAAAAAAGAGAATCACCATAGAGTTTGTTGATGTCAGGCGGACCATTAGGAAAAATACTTGTTATACGTCTAAAGACCCAGAGAACTCTTGTTTATACTTATTTTAATAATGAAATCTTGGTTTTGGCTTAGAATTCTTCTAACAATATATGAGTCATATTATTTGTAGTGCTTTTTATAAAATTTTATAGACTTTGTCTCATTTGATCTTCTCAATTTTGTAGGAAAGGTAGGATGGATGAAATCACTTCTACTATTAAAGATGAGAAATCTGGACTTGGAAGAAGTTCAGTGACTTCCAGAGATAAATAACTAGCTGTCTGCTCCCTGATATATTAGTTTTCATTCTTTGTCCAGGAGTTTCTGTGTAGAATCAATTCCTTCTTTGTGATCAACCTGTAATTTCCAGAATGTAAAACTCAAATTGTTGAAATTACTGGGTTTTCACATTTGCCAGAGTATATACCTTTTGTTTTATGGCTAGTAAGTTAGAGGAACAGATAACAAGTTCTGCCATAGTATATTACTATAATCCTAATCTTATTTGTAGTTTTAGGATAACTAGTATGCTTTTTTATATTGTGTAAATACCTGTGGGAAGATATTTTTTAAGTTGGGGATATTCTTTGTGCAAAAAGTTCAGTTCAAATACTTTTAAAACCTCTGCTTTTGTATTTGTGGACTCTGTGCAGATCAGAGTCAGGTAGTCAGGTATGGATGTGAGAGTTGGACCATAGAGAAAGCTGAGTGCCAAAGAATTGATGCTTTTGAACTGTGTGTTGGAGAAGACTCTTGAGAGTCTCTTGGACAGTAAGGAGATAGAACCAGTCAATTTGAAATCTGTCCTCCAAATTCTTTGGAGGGACTGATGCTGAAGCTGAAGCTCCGGTACTTTGACCACCTGATGGGAAGAACTGACTCATTTGAAAAGACCCTGATGCTGGGAAAGATTGAAGGCAGGAGGAGAAAGGGACGACAGAAGATGAGATGGTTGAATGGCATCATTGACTTGATAACACATGAGTTTGAGCAAGCTCTGGGAGTTGGTGGACAGGGAAGCCTGACGTGCCACAGTCCATGGGGTGGCAAAGAGTCGGACACCACTGAGTGACTGAACTGAACTGTGCAGATCACTGTGAAGGAATATAATATAGTCTGGTCTTTGCTTTCAGCAAAATTGACATTGATAGGAAAGGCCAGGCTAATGAAACAATTTGAGTAGAGGTTGCCAGACTACAGTCTGAGGCTCATTTTTGTATGGCCGTCAAGCTAAGCATGGCTTTTGCTTTTGTTGTTTGAAAAACAAACAAAAGAACAGAGGAGAATATGTAGCATAGACCATATGTAGCCCTCAAAGCACGAAACATTTACTGTCTGGCCCTTTATAGGAAAAGCTTGCTGACTATAAATTAGAGGAAATATATCACATAAATTAAAGCCAGAGACATTAGGAAATGCAAATCAAAACCACAATAAGATACCATTTCACACTCACTAGGATATCTGTAATCAAAAAAAATGGGCAGTAACAGCTGTTGACAAGGATGTGGTGAGAATATAAAATGGTATAGCCACTGTGGGAAACACTTTGGCGGTTCCTCAATAAGTTAAACTTAGAGTTACCATATGACCCAGCAATTCTCTTCTAGGTATATACCCAAAAGAATTGTAAACAGGTTCACATAAAAACTTGTACATTGTGTTCATGACATTATTGGTCATAATAGCCAAAAAGTGGAAGCAACTGATCCATTAACTGTATAAACAAAATATGGTATAGCCATACAATGGAATATTCAGTCGTAGAAAGAAATGGAGTACTGATACATGCTACAACATGGATGAACCTTGAAAAACATTTTAAGTGAAAGAAGCCAGACACAAAAGGTCACATATTTCTGTTATTTCATAACTCTAAGAATAGTCAAATCCATAGAGACAGAAAGTAGACTAATGGTTGCCAGAAGCTAGGGGTAGGGGATGGGGGAGTAAGTAAATAATGGTCGTGGGGGTTTTCTTGTTAGAGTGGTGAAAATGTTCTGGAATTAGATAGTGGTGAATCATTGTACAACGTTGTGAATGTAATTTAAACTATTTTACAGTATGTGAGTTATATCTCAACAATAGAAAACATAACTGAAGACTTAAGTAGTTTTTGTAAAAGAAGTAATGAGAGGTTAGATAAAGAAGACTATAGGCATGAGTTACTGGATGTAACTTTGAAATTGGGACTTGAAATGCACCCCACAGGGCTTGGAGGATTTGGGTAGAAAAAGGAAGTGGGTATGGTATAACACCACGAGGGATATAAGCTAGGGTTTATATCTGTTACACAGAAGAGGAAGCAGTGGCAAGACTAAGGGAGAAAGACAAACTGAGTCTCTTGTTTTCATGGGGCTTCTGAACATGCATATTTAACTGATTTGGGATCATGCTTTATGTTGTCATTTTCATGGAATAAATTGTATATTCTTCTAGCCTGAGGCAGAATTTTTCCAGCCAGATAGCTGGAGCCTAAGGGCTATCTCCATGGTACTTTTAACAGGTTACCGTAAGGATTTTAATTCTCAATGTATGTGGTAAAGAATTTCCCATCTTTTTTGTTTTATTAAGTCACACGGTATTTCTGACTTCTTGCTGATATTCAGAGCAAAAGTCTTTAACAGTGCTCTTCCCATGTTTGCCACTTCACACAATAAAACTCTTCATGTGTATTGCCTCCTTTCATCCTTGCCCAACGCCTGTGAGATAAATGGTATCATTCCCATTTTAAAGATTAAAGAGTGATTAGGAGCCAGGATGAGGGCGCTGGAGTCAGAAAGCCTAGATTCAAATCCTGGTTCTGCCATTTACTGATTGTGTGTGAATTTTGATGAGTTATTTAACCTCTCTAGGTTACATGTTTTCTTGTGTGTAAAGTGATGACTGTAATAGCATAGAGTTGTATTTAAATAAATTGACAAAAGTGAAATTCCTGGAGTCATGCTTGGCATATGGTAAGCTCTCAGAAATGCTGTTACTTATAGCTTAGGAGAGTTGAGTAAGGTTAAGAAGTCCAAAGTCTTTTAGCTGCTAAGTGGTAGAGCCAGCACCTAATTACAGGTGTTCTGAATCCAAGTCCAGTTGCCTTTACCAGATTTTATTATATACTTATTTATTTATTGCATATATATTTATAAACTTCCCTCTAAATAGAGACCAGATAATAAACCAGAAGCTTTCTGACTTCTTACAGCGGAACTTTCACTCCTAAAGCCAGTCTTTTGCTTTAATTTACCAATATGCACTCCTTAGTAGTTATAAACCAAATTGTAAAAGGGGAAAATGGCAAAGGAAAATGCAGATTTAACATGATTAACAAAAATCTACTTGAATATGATAAAATAAAAAGTTAAAAGTAAATAACACCTACAGGGAAAACTTGCAGTAATCAAAAGAGTGACTGTCCCTAATTAATAAACATAACAGATAGGAAAAATAACTTTTTTTAAAACAAATGAGAAAGAATAGGCAGTTCACAAAAGAAAAAAGATGTGACTTGATAAATATTTGGAAAGCATTTTAACCTCACTAGTTAATCGAAGAAATTTAAACTAAAAGCAGCATAATGCATCTTTGATGATACAGCTGACAAAATAAGAACATTTAAATTGTAATGAGCAAATTTAAGTTGAAACTTTTAGGGAAAATTATTACGGAAAAATAGGACTTTTTTTCTTTTTCTGGCCATGTGGAGGCATAGGGGATCTCAGTTCCCTGGCCAGGGGTCAACACCATACTCCCTGCTCAGAGTCCAAACCACTGGACCACCAGGGAATTCCTAAGACCCACATATTCTTGATATGGGAATATAAGTTGATAAAACTATTAATCTCCATGAAGAATCTTCAAAAAGCTCCTAACCTTAAAACAAACCTTAAAACTAATAACGATCCATCTGAAAATGTTACCCCAAGAAAAAATGGTCACTCTGGATAAAAATGTATGCACAGATTCACTGCAGTGTTATCTATTATAACAGAATGTTTGGACATACGGAACAAAAAAGATAGTTAAATTTTTGTACATTTATTGCAGTATTATTTGGTAAAGAGTTTTACTAAAAAAAATTTAATGACCTTGGAAAAATAAGATAGCATACTTTTGGGAGGTGGAGGGAAGCAAGATTCAGAATTGCAGCCCTGTACCCTCTAGTGTCAAGCAGTAAACCTAGTCTTGAGAATGGTTCATTCTGGACAAACGTTGCTAAGTAGTTCTTAAGTGTTTGATGTACTGAAACTTCTACGTACTGTAAAGATAGAACAAATAAAACCCCTTTTGAACCCAGATCCTCTTTCCGTTGTCATAGTGACCACCCCATTTCTCTATTCTTTAAGCAAACACCTCAGAAAAAATCATCTAATATTATTTCCAGTTTGCCATCTCCCAGTCTTGAATCCAGTCCAGCTTTTGGCCCTAGGTTATTTCACTGAAATGGTTCATCAAGTCTCCAGTGACCTCCAGTGGTCAGTTCTCAATCCTTATCTTACTTGACTTGTCAACAGCATTTAACAGTTGATCAGTTCCTTTTCTTTGAAATATTTTTTTCTCTTTGTTCCAAGAAACCGCATATTTGGCTTTTCCCCTTACCTTAATGGCTGTTGCATCTGGTCGTCTTTGCTGGCACCTCTGCCTGTGATTGATTTTAACTTAGGATGGTGCATTACATTATTTTTAAACTCAGATAGAATACACATAACATAAAATTTACCACTGTAACCATTTTTAAGTGTATGGTTTAGTGGCACTAAGTACATCTACATTTTTGTGAAATTGTTCATCCATCTCCAGAGCTTAAACTGAAACTCCATATCTGTTAAACCCTAACTCTCATCTTCCCACCTCTGGCAACCACCATTCTACTTTTTGTCTATGAATTTGATTATTAACTATTGTAGATACTTCATACATGTGGAGTCTTACAGTATTTGTCCTTTCGTGACTGGCTTATTAAACTTATTATAGCCTCAAAATTGATCCATGTTGTAGCAGGTATCACAGTTTCCTTTTAAAGCTGAATAATAGCCCATTGTATGTACATACAATTGTTTGTTGTTGTTTAATTGCTAAGCCGAGTTCGACTTTTGCGACTCCATGGACTGCAGCCCACTAGGCTCCTCTGTCCATGGAATATCCCAAGCAAGAATACGGGACTGGGTTGCCATTTCCTTCTCCAGGGTATCTTCCTGAACCAGAGATCCAACCCGGGTCTCCTGCATACACAGGCAGATTCTTTACCACCGAGCCACCAGGGAAGCCCCATGAACATGCTGCATTTTGTTCTCCATTCATCCACTGATGGATACTTGGGTTGTTTGCAGTTTTGTCCTATTGTGAATAATACTGCTGTAAACATGAGTGTGCTACAAATATGTGGCTGAATCCCTGCTTTCAGGTCTCTTAGGTGTATACCCAGAAGTGGAATTGCTGGATTATATGGTAATTGTATTTTTAATTTTTTCGAGGAATTGCCATACCTTTTTCCACATTCCCACCAGCAGTGCACAAAGATTGTAATTTTTCCACATCCTCCCCAAGATTTGTTTTCTGGTTTCTTCATTTGTATTGTTTTGGTAATAGCCATCCTAATGAATATAAAGTGGTATTTCATTATGGTTTTGATTTACCTTTCCATGAACTAAAGAGCCTCTTGATGAAGAGGAGGGTGAAAAAGTTGGCTTAAAACTCAACATTCAGAAAACTAAGATCATGGCATCTGGTCCCATCACTTCATGGCAAATAGATGGGGAAACGGTGACAGACTTTATTTTCTTGGGCTCCAAAATCACTGCAGATGGTGATTGCAGCCATGAAATGAAAAGATGCTTGCTCCTTGGAAGAAGAGTTATGACCAACCTAGACAGCTTATTAAAAAGCAGAGACATTACTTTGCCAACAAAGGTCAATCTAGTCAAAGCTATGGTTTTTCCAGTAGTCACGAATGGATGTGAGAGTTGGACTATAAAGAAAACTGAGCACTGAAGAATTGATGCTTTTGAACTGTGTTCTTGGAGAATACTCTTGAGAGTCCCTTGGACTGCAAGGAGATCCAACCAGGCCATCCTAAAGGAGATCAGTCCTGGGTGTTCATTGGAAGGACTGATGCTGAAGCTGAAACTCCAATACTTCGGCCACCTCATGCGAAGAACCAACTAATTTGAAAAGACTCTGATGCTGGGAAGATTGAAGGCGGTAGGAGAAGGGGACGACAGAGGATGAGATGGTTGGATGGCATCACTGACTCAATGGACATGAGTTTGAGTAAAAACTAGGAGTTGGTGATGAACAGGGAGGCCTGGCGTGCTGCAGTCCATGGGGTCGCAAAGAGTTGAACATGACTGAGCGACTGAACTGAATAATTTAGTCATGTTGAGTATCTTTGCGTGTACATATTATCCATCCATGTATCATCTTTGGAGAAGTGTCTATTCAAGTCCTTTCCCCATTTTGTTTGGGCTTTTTTTGTTGTTGTTCAGTTTTAGCAGTTTTTATTCTGAATATTAACCCCTTATCAGATATGTGATGTGCAAATACTTTCTTCCATGTAGCCATTTTACACTGTTGGTTGTGTCTCTTGATGCACAGAAGTTTTAAATTTTAATGTAGTCCAATTCATCAGTTTTTGCTTTTGTTGCCTATACTTTTAATGTCATATCCAAAAAATCATTGCCAAATCCAGTGTCATGAAACTTTCCCCTTTATTTTCTTCTTAGAGTTTTATAGTTTCGCTCTTACCTTTAGATCTTTGACCTATTTTGAATTAACTTACATATATAGTGTAAGGCCAGAGTCCGGTTAATTCTTTTGCATGTGAATATCTAGTTTTCCCAATACATATGTTGAAAAGACTGCCTTTTCCTCATTGGATGGTATTAATACCTTTGTCAAAATTCATTTGATCATTTATATAAGGGTTTATTTCTGGGCTCATTCTACAAATTTTGATATGTTATATTTATTTTCATTTGTTTAGTATTTTCATTCTGTTCTAATTTCCCTTTTGGTTTCTTCCTTGAATCAAGGATTATTTAGAGGTATGTTATGATTTTCGGGTATTTGGGGATTTTTTTGATGTCTTTCTGTTATTGATTCCACTCTGGTCAGAAAAAATACTTTTTGTGTGATTGAAATTTCTTTTAATTTATTGAGACTTATTTATAGTCTAGATTATGGGATCTATCTTTCCCCCACCCCCCTACCAGCACATGAGATATCCCCTGAAGTGAAAGTGAAAGTGAAGTCGCTCAGTCATGTCCGACTCTTTGCGACCCCGTGGACTGTAGCCCACCAGGATCCCCCGTCCATGGGATTCTCCAGGCAGGAATACTGGAGTGGGTTGCCATTTAGATCTCCTGACCAGGGATCAAACCCACGCTGACCCTCTGCGTTGCAGGTGCCGAGTCTTAACCACTAGATCACCGGGGAAGTCCCACATGGTCTATCTATTTAAATGTTCCGTATGCCCTTATAAATAACATATATTTTGTTGTTCATGAGGTATTGTAAAAGTTATCTGTTAGGTCCAGTTGATTGGCAGTGTTGTTCAGTTCAGTTGTGTACTTAACTGTTTTCTGCTGCTGTATCTGCCAATTACTAATAAAGGGGTGTTAGCCTCTCCAGCTATAATGGTAGATTCATCTGTTTTCCTTGCTCTTTGGTCAGTTTTGGCCTCATGTATTTTGACACTGTTGTTGGGCACATACACATTGATTCATTCATGAAAGTCGTTCAGTTGTGTCTGACTCTTTGTGATCCCACAGACTATACAGTCTATGGAATTCTCCAGGCCAGAATACTGGAGTGGGTAGCCTTTCCCTTCTCCAGGGGATCTTCCCAACCCAGGGATCAAACCCAGGTCTCCTGCATTGCAAGCGGGTTCTTTACCAGCTGAGCTACAAGAGAAGCCCTTCTGTTTAGTTCAGTCACTTAGTCGTATCTGACTCTTTGTGACCCCATGAATCGCAGCACGCCAGGCCTCCCTGTCCATCACCAACTCCTGGAGTTTACTCAAACTCATGTCCATCAAGTCGGTGATGCCGTCCAGCCATCTCATCCTCTGTCGTCCCCTTCTCTTCCTGCCCCCAGTCCCTCCCAGCATCAGGGTCTTTTCCAATGAGTCAACTCTTCGCATGAGGTGGCCAAAGTATTGGAGTTTCTGCTTCAGCATCAGTCCTTCCAATGAACACCCAGGACTGATCTACTTTAGGATGGACTGGTTGGATCTCCTTGCAGTCCAAGGGACTCTCAAGGGTCTTCTCCAATACCACAGTTCAAAAGCATCAATTCTTCAGCGTTTTCTCAGCTTTCTTCACAGTCCAACTCTCACATCCATACATGACCACTGGAAAAACCATAGCCTTGACTAGATGGACCTTTGTTAACAAAGTAATATCTCTGCTTTTTAATATGCTGTCTAGGTTGGTCATAGCTTTCCTTCCAAGGAGTAAGCGTCTTTTAATTTCATGGCTGCAATCACCATCTGCAGTGATTTTGGAGCCCCAAAAATAAAGCCTGACACTGTTTCCACTGTTTCCCCATCTATTTCCCATGAAGTGATGGGACCAGATGCCATGATCTTAGTTTTCTGAATGTTGAGCTTTAAGCCAACTTTTTCACTCTCCTCTTTCACTTTCATCAAGAGGCTCTTTAGTTCCTCTTCACTTTCTGCCCATAAGGTGGTGTCATCTGCATATCTGAGGTTATTGATATTCTCCCAGCAATCTTGATTCCAGCTTGTGCTTCTTCCAGCCCAGC